>NC_049985.1:24673461-24709403 GCF_000003815.2 Branchiostoma floridae
CTTCCTAAACCCTCCTTCCTTTCCTTCTTCCTTCCCTCCCTTTCTTCCTTCCGTCCTTAATTTCTTCCTTTATCCCGCCCTTCCCTTCTTCCTTTAGTCATCCCTTCCTTCCTTCCTTCGATCCTTCCTTCCTCCCTACTTCCTTCCTTCCTTCCTCCCTTTTATCCTTCCTTCATCTCTCCTTCCTATCCTTCCTTCCTTCCTTCCTACTTCCTTGCTTCCTTCCGTCCATACTTCTTTCCTTCCTTCCATTCATCCTTGCTTACTTCCTTACATTCTTCCTTCCTTCCTTCCTTCAACCCTCCCTCCTTTGTTCCTTCCTTCATTTCCTCCTTTATTCCCTCCTTCCTTTCCTACTTCCTGCATTTCTTCCTTTCTTCATCCATCCTTCCTATTCCCTTCTTCCTTCCTTCCATACTTCCTTCCTTCCTTGCATCCATCCATACTCCCTTCCTTCCTTGCATCTACCATCATTCTTCATTAGTCACTGATTTAAGTTCAAATGTGAACATACTGTAATGCAGCGTCTCACAAATTTCTCTTCAGCTTTGCAGCCACACCACCAGGCAGGGGAAGAAGCTTGTGGTGGTTCATGGTGACATCACAAAACAGACTGTGGATGTCATAGTGAATGCTGCTAATGACAGTCTGAGGCACGGTGGGGGAGTGGCTGGAGCCATCGCTCGTGCAGGTAAACCTCTGAAACTTATAATGATAACTACACAACTGTAAATGCAGAAACTTTTGCGGTGGTTTAATGTTCTCGGTTTTCACGATGGCCGCTTTACCGCAAACTTAAAACCACCGCGAACATTTTACCATTGTAGTAAGAGACTACAGTGCATGCTGCTACCGCAAACTTAAAATTGCCGCAAAAAGTTTTCCCCCCACCAAATTAGATGCATTTACAGTACTTCATCTTGTTTTAGATTCATCCAGCTACCAACTTTGTGTCATTATTATGATAGTATCTCATACCCCTGTTCTTTGGAGTTATGTGAATAATCAAACTTTTTATACATCATTGTCACAAATTATTATTCCAATGGACCGATTCAAGATTTGAAAAACAAAATATTTTTCAACTTAATCAATTTAGTTGACACTTAGAGCCATCTTTTTGGTAATGATCTGTCACCTCCCACGAGACAACACTAACCAGCTACTTGACTTGTTACCGCAGCCAGGTGTTACAGCGGTCTTGAAGAATGTGGTCCCAAGTGACTCGAGTTTGTATCTTTCCTCAATATGACAGCAGTAGATTTTCCACCGTTATCTATTGATAACAGATTTGTTTTCTCTGTTACTTCAGGTGGTCCTCAGATCCAGGCAGACTGTGACGCATATGTCAGAGACTCTGGTCCATTACGTGATGGGGAGGTGATGACCACCAAGGGATACAACCTCCCTTGTAAGATGGTGGTGCATGCTGTAGGACCACAGTGGAGCAGAGGTAATCAGTACAAAGTGTGCATAGTTCAGTGGTTCAAGCGACCCAGGATTCTTGGTCTAGAGTTGAGGAGTTTGAATATGTCGTTGCTTAACGTGGACTCTTACTGTACTAATTATAAATGGGGCACCGGTGCAGCACTGCGGGGTTCATTCACTGCGGCACTGTTTTGTTATTTTTACAATTTTTGATAATCTAGATATTGTGTAAAGTATGACGAAATACACAAAAAAGAAGAGCATTTTGTTCTTCATCTTTGAAATTTGTTGAGTCATCTACGAACCAGAACCGGTGCGGCGCTGCGGTTGAGTCATCTACGAACCCCGCAGCGCCGCACCGGTGGCCCAAGTGCAGTGAGGGTCCACCTATACCTGACATGCACTCTCCTTTGATAGGATGCGATTTCAAACTTTGGTCCAAATACTATTGAATAGAGCTAGGAGAATTTCTCAAAGCAGGTACAATGAACCTGTAAATAGTATTGATCTTCTATGTCACAACCAGTAAAAGGTAACTAGTTCTTTTGTGAGGTAAACTGGATTGAGATCACTTTAATCTGAATTCCTCTTTCCTTTAACCTGTCACAGTCTCTCATAATGTACAAAATTTATATGTTCCGAATTATTCCAAACAACTTATCCCTAATACTGAAATATAAAAGGTAATTCCATTGCTTTGTTTTGATTTCTTACAGATATGTCAGATGTTGAAAAGCAAACCAAGGAGGATCTGTTGAAGCAAGCTGTCTATAAGTCTATGAAAGAAGCAAAGGACCACCACAGCATTGCAATACCTGGAATCAGCTCAGGTAAACCGGCTAATGCTTCCTATTTCTGGTTACTTGAATTCATCACTGAGTTCTGACAAGAGCAAAATTACAAAAGCGCACCAAGTCAGAGCACACTGTCCAGCGTAGCACAAAATCAGAAGGTACATTCAAAAAAATGTCTCCAAGAGTTTGCCACTAGTAACATGGAGGATAAAGGGTTCATGAACAATATGGATGTATTTCTTATCCAAGTATGTAATTAAGATGAAGTTATACATGTGTAACAAATCATTCATCAAAACTTGACCACTCTCTGGCAACTAGCCATGAAGCACCATGAGTTTTAGCATGTGAAAAAGCGTGCCATGTTAGGGCACCTGCCGTTTAACTACTCAGTTATTGAAGCACAATTCGTTTTTGATGTGTGATTCATTTAATTGCTATTGGTAGTACAGCCTCACAATTTTTGTTAGGTGATTATGTGTTTTTAGGCCATAGTAAAAAGTAACTTGATGATGTTATTCTCTCATTCCTGTATGCATATAGGCATCTATGGGTACCCTATGGACCTATGTGCAGCAGCCATATTGGATTCTGTGCAAGGCTTCTTCCAATCAAACCACACCTGCACTCTGACTGAGGTGCATCTGATAGAGATGGACTCCAAGAAGGCTGATACATTCCAGCAGGAATTTGTCAAAAGGTAAAGGTGTTATGAATTATTTTGAAAAATGGTCTGATTGCAAGGACTGAAATTCTTTCACTTGTTGGTTAAGTGACAACAGCTAAGATTCAAACTCTAGATCTAGAGGCAGTATGGCCCATATCAGGAGAACACATGCTATAGAGTTTTGAGTGTAATTTCTTAACTAATATATTATATCTAAGGAATTCAATTCTTCTACAGTTTTATACTATTAGCTTTAACTTCGCCAGCCAACCAACTGACACAGCCATGTCGACCTCCAGTCACAGTTATTTAGCCATTAACAGGAAATCAGTCTAGATCTGCTAGACTGAAGGGACTACCCTACAAGATCAATCAATAAATAAACATTAAAACAGTCCCTCCAATGTTAATGTTAAGACCACACAATCAAACAACCACCCCCAGTTACCAAATGTATTCTCAATCTCTTGTGCTAGGTTATTGAGACCAAGTTTGACTGAACTTTTGTAATGATAAGACTACTGGACGTATAACAACACACAGCTCTTTACAGTTTATGCAATACAGGTCACTGACGGTTAGTTTTGGCTTAAACGGTTCAGTTCAGTTCCTCCTCTTATGTACATGTACGAGGTGCCACAAATGATGCTGTTCCAGTCATCTCTATCCAGCATGGTGGTCAGCATTTCACGGTTCTTGAGTTCCAATTTCTTCCTCCAGCACTTTCTTTTGTGTCAGGCTTAAATTAACACTAAGAATGAACTGTTCTGTAGGTTTGGGAAGGACAAGCTGACCATACCTGGGCATGGCTCAACTCCAGCTGGTAAGAAGGGAGGAGCATCATCCCCTGGTGCTGCTGACAACACACTATCAGGACCTGGGGGTGTCAAGATTCTGTTGAAACAGGGAGACATTACCAAAGAACAGGTGCAAAACTTCAAGAAAACTTGGTGCATTTTGAGAGAACACAGAAAGAATCTGATGAATTCCTATAAATATGTGCCATGTCCCAAAACAATTTGTATGCACCAGTAATTGAAATTTGATGTACTTTTTTTTTACCAATATTAGGCCTAATACTCTCTATTGCAGAAAAGTTAACATCCATTAGCACTTATCCAGGCATATGTTTATCTACAACTTAAAGAAAACAGAGATCTTATTAAGATTTCTGTTTTCTTTAAGTTATTAGTGTATGCATGCATAGTTTAGTTATGCAAGAGTGCATTATACTTTGGGATCTCTTTAGAGATATCAAAATGTGCATCTTGGTAAACAGTCAAGTTTGTATGATATGATAATGCTGTACTAAGTCAGCTCTGATTTTTGATTGACAGGTGGATGTCCTGGTGAACACCACAGGTACAAACCTGGCCCTGACTGGGGGAGGAGTCAACAGTGCCTTTGGGAGGGCTGGAGGCCAAAGTCTCCAACAGGTCTGAATTTAGTGTATTATGCTTTCCTTATTAGGACAGCCAAACTTTATTACCTTTGCTTGGCCATTAAGGTTATGTTTTAGTGGTTTTTTGTTGTTGTGGTTGAACAGCAGAAGACAAGAAGCTTTAGATAGATTACTATGAAATTTTGTATCATGATATTAGGTCTTGATCAAAATTGTTAATGATAGTAGATATACTGCTAGCTGTCTGTAACATTAACATTATATGATACAAAAATGTGAAAAATGAACTCAGTTTGTTGTAACAGACTTTGTGTATCTGTAGCTCTTCACAACCTTCTCCCAAATAAAGGTGTGCAAATATAAAATGTTATGAGTAAACAGGCTTGTAGAAAAGTGGTTAAAATGATTAGCTGTATATAATTGTGCAGGGTTGTAGCCAGCGCCTGTCCTTCCGTCCTTTGACAGAATTTTACAGCTGGGGACGGAAAAAAAATTGCCCATTCAGTGCTCTGTGATGGATAAAAATCGATATGTAAAGATATAAACAAACTTGCAATTTGAACAGCTACGTCTACTAGCAAAATCTACACCTCAAAATACAGGAAAGGGAGTTTCAGTGGGTCTAGATTTCAGAATTTTCTGGGGGAACATGCACCCAGACCCCCCAAGGAATGTTGTGCACTTATATGATTTCTATTCAAAATTGAGGGGACAGAAAATGATTTCAGGCTGGCTACAACCCTGTAATTGTGACTTTTAAAGTTAACATACGATAACATACCCAGTTTGTCATGTCCATTTACGGTCCAGAAAAAGCCCTGCATCAATGTGTTACGTAGTTTCCTGTGTTGACTGTTGTTCCGGATGTTGTAAACTAGGATCTGTCCTTGGTGCTGAAACAGTACTGAAGTGCCATCTCTTTGGTGAAATCATTTTAATCAATGTTTCTATGACTTCTGCAATAATCAATACATATTTTAAGTGCATCAAAGTGTACTCAGATCAGAGAGAAGGTTGTGATGTGCTTCAAAGTATTACTCCCATTCCAGACCACATTTTTCATTACTGTGTGTGATTTTGTTGTACATGTAGTTAAATACCAAGTCTACACTTAGCCAATCATCTGTGCTGTAACATTCTGAAAGATGACAATCAGTTATGATACTAATTCATATGGTATTCATCAATACAGCAATGTAGCAACCACGGCCAGGCAAAGCCAGGTGACGTAGTTGTGACCCAGTCTGCTGGTAGGCTGAACTGTAGCCAGGTCTACCATGCTGTACTGTTTGGCATGACAGAAGAAAAGGTATGTTGTTCACTTTTGGCTAGCATTGGTGTTTAATTTGACTATCTTTACTCAGATCTAGAAAGATACCAATTGAGCAGCATATCATGGATTATAATTCTAATTCTCCTTTATACATGTGCTAACCTAATATTGATTGTTTCCAAAACCAGTACATAGGGATATCAAGTAAACAGATTGTGGTTTCAAATATTTTTGAAATATTGCAATTTGAAGCCACCGTCTGTTGGCTTGATATCCCTTGATACTGTTTTTAGAATAGCGGACATAGGTTACTCTGCGGATAAACGTGAACTAGCGTTAGAGATTACGTCTTACAAGAATACAACCAGATAGATGAGTTCTCTAGAGAGTCAGACATTTCAGATAATATGTCAATTTCAGTCACTGATGAAAGAACCTGAATGGTATCTGAACGTCTGAAGTATTTATCCAGTAAATGTTGCTTGGTTTATTTTGTTTTAGGTATGTAATGTGTAACCGGTATCAAAGTATCTTATCCAAAAGTGTGTCGATTTTCATGTTTTCAGCCTCAGAAGAAGCTCATCCACACCTGTTTGAGTAGCACCAGTCAGAGTGGACACAGGTCCATCGCCTTTCCCGCCATCGGCACCGGCAACATGGGATTCCGTAAGGATGATGTTGCAGAGTCCATGTATGATGCAATACTGGGTTTCTTCCACAGGAACCATGGAAGCTCTGTCAAGGTTATCTTTTTAAAAATTTTTCTTATACCTCACCTCACTGTTGCCATAGCCTCACCGGCCATTCTTATACATCTTTTGTTTTTTTGTTTGTTTGTTTCAGAAAAATCTTTAAAACAGTTGGTATATTTGTATACCATAAAAAAGAGATTGCATGTCCATTCACACTATCACCCTTTGTTATCATCATCATTTTTACCTTTTGTCTTTTACCTTTCAGGATGTAAGGATCATTGTGTTTGATCAGCCCACAGTGAAAGCGTTTGAAAAAGAGCTAAAAGATAGACAAGAAGGAAGAAAAGCACATGCACATGTGGCTGCTGTGCCAAGCAGTGCCACTGGGAGGAAAGGAACAGGTCAGAAACTGTTGTGTCTTGATACAGATTTTAAGATTACAGGATAAGCTACGAGGGGCGTGCAATTAGTAAGGGACCGTACGGCATTTAGCGAGGGGGGAGGGCCGGTCGCCAGGGGGGGGAGGGCCAAGCAAAAAAATATTTTGCCAGGGGGAGGGCCTAGCAAATTTTTTTTTTGTTGGGGGGAGGGCCAAGCAAAAAAAAAAATAGCTTGGTCTGCCAGCAAAATATGTCCCTTAAAATCCAAGAAACGGCGTTTCAGAGGGTCAAGATTTCAAAATTTTTCTGGACCTCTGCAAGGGATCGCCCGAGGTTGGCGCTCGGGATACAGTGAAAATGCGAAAGGGAGGGGGCGGGGCTTATGCATGACGCCCTCGAAAACCTTCTTCACACACAGAAATGTTATTAAACTCTAGACTAGTCTGCCAGCAAAATTTACCCCTGTCTTATTGCCCTCAAAATGTAAGAAATGGCGTTTCAGAGCTCGAGGGTAAATATTTGCAAATTTCCCTGGATCCCTTTTGACGTGACCGGCCTCGCGCCTTTGATGACCGACATCGTGATAATGTGTTTGGGGGGGATTTAATTTTGTATTTCTAAATTGAAATGCTATTAAAGTTAGCTTTGTTTGTCAGCAAAATATCTCCTCAAACTGAAGGAAATAGCTTTTAAGAGGGTCAAGATTTCAAAATTCTCCCGGACCTACCTTGCGATTCTTCGTGCCTTTGGCGCCGAACATGGTGTTCGGAACGTCGTTCTCAAAAACTTGAAACCCTCGTATTTTTTTTTTTTCATGGAAATGTCATCTAACCAGCAAATTTTCCCATAAAAAAGCAATGCAGGAAATCGTGGCAAAAAAAGCGTGGCATTTCTAAAAGATCTCCTGCAAGTCTGCGGTCTCACGCCCGCCGGCGGCTAGAGAGAGGCGACCGGTCTTATCCCGCCTTGGGAAAATCAGCGTCACGCGTCGGCGCCCCCCTCCCCACTACAGTTTTGGAAGTCGAATCGTGCTGTCGTTTTGGTTTTCATTTTTTCCCCCGATTTACCGTAAGCTATTACCACCACAGAACCAAGAAAAATTCCAAAATATATGTAAATTGAAAATAGTTTCCGTCAAGCCGCTCAGGCCCGCGAGCTTGCAATACCGTAGTAAATTTAGGGAGCGGGGCGCGCGCCGCTTCGTCGCGCAAATCTACTAGAAATCCAGGTACAAATGCTTTTTAGGTGTTGTTTTAATATCAAAACAATGAAATAGCTTCTATAAAGCAAATATTTATGCCTCTATGAAGCAGATATTTATCCCTCTATTTAGCAGATATTTTGAGCCATTCTGTTTTCCTTTTTTTACTATCCTGGGTGAGAGATCTGCTTCTCGATGAAAATCATGAAAAAGTATGACGCAAAGCACATTTCCAAATGCGGGAGGCGGGGAGCGCAGCGTTTTATTGGCGTCTTGACTATTTTTTTCAAAGTTGATAGGAGGGGGGAGGGCCAAGCAAAAATATTTTGTCTTGGGGGGAGGGCCTAGCAAAAAAAATTTTACCTGGGGGGAGGGCCATGCAAAAATTTTTTGACCCGACCCTCTGGCGACCGGCCCTCCCCCCTCACTAAACGCCGTACGGTCCCTAATGGTCCTGGCCCATTTCCCATAGCAGGAGATTAATGAAACTTGGCACAGTTATTAGTCTTTCTCTTCATAGGAATCACCCAGAGTTATGCATTTCTCCCATCGTTTGATGCAGCTCTGGACACCGATTTTGTAGGACACCCCAGGTTGGTCCTCCAACTGATGCCTCATCAATGGCACAAGAGGGACGACCAGGTCTGGGAGCTGTTTCCACAGACTTCCAGCCACGTTTGAATTCAGGATGCCAGCGTTTTACAAGGTCATATGATGGGGCATCATCACCATAAGTTTCATTTATTTCATCAAAAGTCTTCTTTGGTGTGCGTCCTTTCAAATACAAAAACCGGATCACTGCGCAACACTCAACTGGTTCCATTTCACACCTGGTCCATTTCGCACCTGACTAAGTTCAAACACCAGTAAATCAGAAACCACAATTAGTTCAGAGCTGTCTTTTGCAACATAACCCATAGAGATATGAATTATTACACATACAAAATTTCATTTAGATCAGACAACTGGAAGTGGGTCAGGACCATTACTTATTGCACGCCCCTCGTATATCCATTGTTTTTAAAAAAACAGGGTACATAGGGATATCAAGTCGACAGTGGTTTCAAATGCAATATTTTAAAAATAAATTTGTTTGGAACCACCCTTCAAAAACTTGGTATCCCCAAATGTATAGCCTATTTTTAAAAACAACAGATTTAGTTTACCTATGGATAAAGGTGAACTAGCATACTTTTAGATGTTTTAGTATTGTGTAAAAAAAATCTGAGAACCATTGAATTTGTGTGCCCAGGTTAAACCTTACTTCCCTGCCACAGAATATACTCATTTACATGATACAGTATACCAGTTCATATCCCCTGATCAATGTCCATTATTATCTGTTCTTTTTTTCATATCAGAGATTTACTCAGCAGTGCGGAAGCCCCAGCCTGGTGTACAGGAGATGGACATGGCCAGACTGACTGTCCAGGTCAAGACTGGGGACATCACTGCCGAGAGGGTGGACGCCATTGTCAACCCAACCAGAAATGACCTTGGTAAGTATCCTATATAATTATGTAATAAACACCTTAGAGTGTAAACCTTTATCTTTAGGCCTAAGTTTGTTTGTTCAAACCCAGTGGCACCTAGGGATACATGTCGGCTTGTTGATTCATTAACTGTATATTTTGACAGGGAGGGGGTGCTAGCCCTTCCCCCATAACATGATTTAGACATCTCCTCAAACACCCATTTTATGTCCCTTCTGAAATATGGGTGCAGCCCCAACTGATATTTCCTGGCCCAAGATCAAAACGTGGTCTCCCAGATAGAAACTAATTTGAAACTACTATTACTGTAAATGCAGAGTTGTTCACGGTAGTTTTATGTTTGCGGTTTTTGCGATAGGCACTTCACCGTGAACTTTAAACCACCGCAAACATGTATCCATTATATTATGTGGCTACAGTCTATGGCGCTACCATGAACTTAAAACCACAGCAAAAACTTCATTTTCCCAAAGTTAAATCTCCACAAAATTAAATGCATTTACAGTAGCTGAGCTCAAACAGGAACATCCCTATAAAGCCTGAGTAGAGTAATTTGAAAAACCCAACCTGTGCTATGGACTTACATGATGTTTGAATAGAATGACAATTGCAGCCTTGCTAGTATCCATCCTTTACTAGCTGTGTTTGCATTTTTGATCAGACTAATCTGCCAGGGAACAATTGTTAGAGAAACTGGAGCTAGAATAGAATGGATTTCAGGCTGCTTGTGCTAACGATTTGAGCTAAAAATTTCTTTTCCCCTTTCCAGGTTTGGGAGGAGGGATGGCCAAGGTTGTGTCTGATGCAGCAGGACGGGGGTTACAGGTGGAGTGTCAGCAGTACATCCTGGTGAATGGTAACCTTAGCAACGGGAGTGTGGTGGTCACAGGTGAGAAACAATAATTATGATTATTATAACGACTATTAAAAACATTGTTGGAATATAGAACAATTTGCCTTGTATTGGGATAGTAGTCTCTCAAATTACCATCCTTGAGTTCCAAGTATATATACGTCAAGTATATAGGAAGCATTGTACACAGATGTAGTATTGCTAATCACTAATTATCATAAATGCTGTTAAAGTAGCATAGTAACTAGTCCATCGATGTGGTTGGTGATTCTGTGAGTTCTGGAGTCCAAATCCTGTCTGTAATTGTCTCTCACCTCATGTGCACACTACTACAAGGGTCACAGTCATGCATAAGGATGGCATGTTAGTTAGGCTCACAGTGGTCCACTGTTCATTGTGCTTGTCAAAGAAAGCTAGGGGAATTTCCTGTTTGTAATGATTGTGTACATAATACTGTACATAGCCATCTGTAATCTAGCTCTTCATTAGAGCTTAGAGACTGTATCAAAATGACTAAAACTTATTAAAGCTTTTACTACTCATTTTGCAGGAGGACACAACCTACCATGCAGTAAGGTCCTCCACCTGACCTCCCCCAATGACACAAACCAGCTCAGGGGCTACATCAAGAAAGTTCTGGTGGTCGCTGAGAGGAAAAATCTGCAGTCTGTGGCCTTCCCTGCCCTTGGAACAGGTAGGGTATTCAAATGCATTCTAAGACTTTTGAAAAGTAACTTGAAACTTAACTTATAATAACTTAAGCAATAATAGACATAAGATAGACCCATAGCTATTGATCTTGAAATGAAGCACATCTGATGTTAGAATCTTCAGGTGAAGCATTTTAAAGATCATTGGCATTTGTGTGGCAAGACATAATCTCCAAGCAGATCTTGCTGTGGCAAATGGGAAGGAGTTTAGCCGGCAGAGGAGTTATTGGCCACAGCGGAGATCTGCTGCAGAACGCACCGGTCAAAGGCAGCGGGAGGAGCGATCTTTTCAGAAACGTGTTTCTGCTCCTCCTAGTATCCACTTACCTCCAACGTGCAAATTAGCTAAATTTGGCCGGGATTATCGTTTTACAACCCTTCCGAGCCAGTATCTGGGACAAACGCGGCGAGCCGCGCCAGTTCACAGCGGGGGCTTCCCCCCGAAACCGCTGGAGCAGACTGCATCACAGCGCACCAAGACAACATATCGACATATGAAATTATCAGTTGTACACAAATAACAAGTTATTATCTAGTTGTTACTTGTATATATTTCGCAGTAAAAGCTGCGTTTTAACTAAACACTTCCTGTATCATTTTTTCATGTCTGCAACTTCAAATCTTTACCGATCATATACGCTTGGATTCGGTTCAAGGACCCGCGCTCGTCACATTTGACGGACAGACATCGGCGTGTACAAACGTAGACAGAACTTGAAATTTTGGAAAGGTATCCACATAATCAGCACGTGCATTTTCAGCGAAGCCGATTTGAATTATTTCTAACGGCGTCCGGTGCATTCTCAGACAAACAAAGGCGCCGTTGCTTCGTGAAATGTTCGATGGGGAAATCGACGTCAGCGCCCCCCTCCCCACTGCACTTGCGTCCTGTCGCATCGTGCTGACGCGTTTGCTGTTGTTTTCCTCCAGTACGTAGTAAGTTATTGACACCAAAGAAGCAAAGAAATCCCCAGATGTCACAGAAAAAAACACAATGAACTCTTACAGCCGACCCGTGACGGGATCCCCGGGCCCCGCACGCCCGGGGCAATTCGCACCTTCTTCCTAACGCAGTTTAATTGCCTGATAATAGCCTTTGACCGGTGCGTTCTGCAGCAGATCTTCGCTGTGGCCAATAACTCCTCTGCCGGCTAAACTCCTTCCCATTTGCCACAGCAAGATCTGCTTGGAGATTAGCAAGACAGAGTATTTTACTCCGAACCAATAGATCCTGGGTTCAATACTTGCCATGCAGTGACATTTTGCCCTTGGGAATTTAGGCACTTTAAATGATATACCCACATTAATAAACATGGAGTAATGCTCACTGAGCATTGTGCTTGAGAACAAAGTTTTTCAGAGATTTTGTGCGCCATACATTTTAGATGCCAACATTGCATATTTGCCACCAGGAGCTGTAAATTTGTTGTTTTTATTTTCAATGTAAGGCTGCTTTCAGCCTTACATTCCAGCAACAACTATATTATCTTTTTTTCTTACTGTATAATTGCTCTTACTATTCAAGCTTTCATGACGTGTGAGGTGTATTTTGCATTTTTCTTTATTCCAGGAGGGTTTAATGTCAGTGCAGATAAGTCAGCCTTCTGCATGCTGGGAGGTATTGCCGACTTTGTCCGTGACAGCAACCCGGCCAGCGTGAAGGAAGTGAGAATCACCATCTTCCAGCAGCACATGTTGAAGGACTTCCACTCAGAGATGGACAGGAGGGCTGCCATGAACGGGCATAGCGGACCCAATATTTTCAAAAGTTTGTTTACAACTAACTCGTTTTTTTGCCAATGTTTATAGTGATCATCATTTAATCAATTATTCAATGTTGTCTATGTTAACTGGACTCCGATCCCTCTTATACTAGGGAATAACTCACACCTTTCCACACAGCTTGATCTCGCAAACAAAAGTTACGAGCAGTTTAGGTTCGAGTTGCTTCTTTGGAATAAAACCACCCTCTGCTACCATTTGTTAACTGGACTCCGATCCCTCTTATACTAGGGAATAACTCACACCTTTCCACACAGATGTAGATCACTTGATGACAATGTGTATTCACTCTTATGGTCTCGTACCGGAGTACCTCCCAAGCCTCAGTCCGCATGCGTCGACTGTTCCATCGGTGAGGGGGGGACTCAACCATTCTAAATAAACTAACAGTCTATACATTTCTAAAGAATTTAACACCAGTTACATAGTTATAACACTACAAGACGGCTTGGCCAATAATAATCAGCCAACCAAGTCGGACCAACCAGCCAACTTGTTGGAAGCAACCACCTGTTCTCAGCAACCATTTTTGCTAAGTCCCTTGAGTAAGGACATGTTTGACTGTACTACTAGTAGTTACAGTAATTCTATTGAAAGGATTGAACTCTGCAGAAAAGAAGATTTTTATCATATATGCTTTATTTTTGTCCAATTTCTATAGGGGCATTTGGACGCATCTTTGGTCTTGGTTCCGCTGATGCAGATGATCCAGCCAGCAGACCTCCACCTGCACCCAGACCTGTAGGGAACGTGTCCTTCCCTGCCTCTAACCCAAAGGAACTGACTCTCGTCCTGTTTGGACCTGATCAGACAAGAATAGATAGGGCCAAGAAAGAAGTGGACAACATTGTCATGAATCACTGCAAGGAAGAGAAGATTCAAAATGCTGCCATCACCATGCTGACGCAACAGGAGGCCAGAATGATCCACACCTATGGGGAAGACAGGGATGTGGTCGTCAAACGAGGTGGGTTGTAGTTGTCTATACAGACTTTTCATTTGACGTCATCGGCGCCATGTTGGATTACAGCGTACATCTGTAAACCAGCACAAAGATGCTAAAATGGTCGTCGGTGGATTCAAATTATAATTAGTACGACGCCTTCTGTGGCACAAATCAGGTGCCACAGTGCGAACCTGTAGTTATTTGCGACTTTTCAACGTAAACAGGCACCGTAAGGACCCTTTATCCTTGGTAGGTGTCTGTGCGGTCAAGTTATGACATTTACGGCTTAAGTCCCAGCTCAAAATAAGAGTACTGATCTTTTTTGTACTCAAGAATTACCTATTATCCCTTTGTTATCAAAATTGTCCGCGGCTATTTTGTTTAATCATTTTATGTTTTTGACTATGGTGCATTTTCAACGAAAAATTGAAAAAAAATGGTCGTTTCTGCTGTTTTTGGCCCAAAAAAACAATATAATCCTAATTTAAAACAAAATAGCTGCGGATAAAAATGGTAAGTTTAAGGTTGGCTTTCCTCCTTTAGAATATCATAATTTAAAGTCTTGTTTCCAGCTGGGACTAGACTCATGAAATAAACAACACTTTTTTTAACCAAAATGTTTATTTCTAACCCAAAATCCGGCATGTACAAAAAAAATCACAAGTATTCAATGTGTTTAAAGTAGTACTAAAACTGTGTGAAGTTTCATCGAAGTGCGACCGAGCAATCAAAAGTTACGATCGATGTATAGAATACTACTTTATTCCAGGCCATGGGCCGTCTTAAGCCAACAGAGAACGTTATTGATGAGAGTAGAGTATGAGCGTCACATATTGTGTAAGTCATAGCACTTTCTGTAATGGCTCTTTGAAAATGAAAGCACCTGAAATTGTTTGGGCATCATTTAAGTAGGTTTAGAGTGCATCTACCCTCCAACTGGCGCAGTTAGCAGCTACGAGCAGAGGGTGAGTGAGAGTGAGTGAGTGAGTGGGTGGTTGAGTGAGTGAGTGAGTGAGTGGGTGAGTGAGTGAGTGAGTGGGTGGGTGAGTGAGTGAGTGAGTGAGTGAGTGAGTGAGTGAGTGAGTGAGTGAGTGAGTGAGTGAGTGAGTGGGTGGGTGAGTGAGTGAGTGGGTGAGTGAGTGAGTGAGAGTGAGTGAGTGGGTGGTTGAGAGAGTGAGTGAGTGAGTGGGTGGGTGGGTGTGTGAGTGAGTGAGTGAGTGAGTGAGTGAGTGAGTGAGTGAGTGAGTGAGTGAGTGAGTACTGAGAGTGCATCTGAGCCCACCTGATGCTGTCTGGCCCCTTCAGATATGGCTACAGACACATTGTGCGAGTCCGGTCCAGCAAGTATGGAGTCATTTGAATTAAAACTCTGTTATAAAACCTTTGGAAGAAGAGACATTTTTAATTAATCATTATGCGTTTTCAACTTGCAGGAAGTGGCGTTGACTGTCTCCTTATCCAAGGTGGAATCCATGATGTCACAGAAGTCTTAAAGAAGATTTGGACTGTCTTGAATGCCAAGGTGGAGGAACAAAGGGACCTGGAGAAAGCACATTCAGTACAGAAGGATGCACAGTGGTAAGTTATTTGTTTGTTTATTTGTCTACTTGTTTGACACTTAAATTTTCCATCATTTCCCAAAACATGATACAGTAGAAGCCGCTTAATTGCATGGCCTATTTGCCAGTGAATTTCGTGCAATTATCCGGATGGTGCAATAAGTTATCTAGCCTTGACCGCACCGGTTTGGGTTTTGTAGATTCTGTGCAGTTAACAGAAGTGTGCATTAATCCGTTGTGCAATTAACTGGCTTCTACTGAGTTTCCTTTCCAAATGAGAGCCAAAAATAATGATGACTTATCATCATGTAAGTTTGAATTGCTATCCAAGCATAGAATTGGTTTTCAAGCATTTAGCTATTTGACATTTCTTAAGATGATCAGCCAATTTGATGTGACTTTGTTCTCTCAGGTGCTATATTGTAGCTCAGGGCAGGGAGCAAAAAATCCACCCTACTGCAAATGCCATCATCGAGGCTGCATATAAAGCAAAGAGGAGCTCTGTGAAATATGATGATGACAATGAAGACTGTGAGATCGACTTCAAAGCCATGAAAGTCACCATGAAACAGTCAAAAAGGACCCACCCTGTGCAGAGGAGAGACAAGAGAGCAGAAGCTGGTAGGTTTACATAAACGGGTCATTTGTTCATTGTTCAGACCCTTGTAGTGCCTAGTGGCACGCAGTACAGCAAGTTTCTTTATTGTTCCTGTAGCAGGTTATATTATGACAGGGATGGATTGCTTATAAGCCTTTACACTTGAGCATCCTTCTCAAACATGGGACCTCCACAGAGATCCCCTTAACCCAGGATTGAACTGGGCTCTCCCAGTTACCAACTAATTAAAACCATGCAGGATCTTAACTCTGAGGCTGCTACCAGTTGAGCTACAGGGACATCCCAACATCAATGATTATGAAACAATTTAACCGTGAGTGTTATTGGGGCACATGATTTTCATGCAACAATTTATTCAATCTAACGCTCATCCCACTGTATCATTATTTGAACAAACAGGTGGTGGTGCCTTGCCTACAACCTGGGACCCACAGCCGCTGGACAGGAGTACGAAGATACCCAAAATCTGCCACATTGTTCACCTGAAGTCTGGGTCCCTGGAATACAGCACAGTGGCAGGGAAATTCACTAACAGTCTAGAAGGGAAGAAGGCGACCATAGTGAGCATTGAGAGGGTCCAGAACCCAACTCTGTGGGCGCAGTACTGTGCACAACGGCAGAAAATTACACAAATCAACCCCAGAAGGTAATTTAGTGCCTAATTGATCATAGTTTATTAGATTAGCCACATTGGTCACTTGGGGTATTGAATACACACAGAAATGTACAATTACTGCACTTTGACAATCCTAGCGTTGGGGATGTTGGTACTTCTAAAGAAGAAACATCAGCTTGATATAAATGTTAGATGCACAGACTCTGAGGTAGTGTGTCTGAAGTTTTTTTCATCTTTGGCACACTTTGCTGCAAATTATAGATTGATAGATGATATAGAAGCTATGCCCATAAAATGTAATAATTTTTCTGTTGAAATTTTCTTACTACAATAGGATTTTATTTTCACATTCATATGGATGTCAATGAAAATTAAGGCTTTAAATTACAAATGTGTACTAAGTTGTAGGAGAATTGACGTTTGTTGTATGTGGATTAAGGTTCCCATGATTATCTTACAGGAAAGTTGAACAAGAACTGTGGCATGGAACTAAGAAAGAGGTTACTGATGCAATAAGCCACAATGGCTTCAACAGGAGCTTTAGTGGAGGCAATGTCGGTATGTATGCATCCCTCATCATCTACAATATTATATCTTATTGCACCTAGATATCAAAATTAGTCTAAAGGTTCTTTTTACACCATTGGCAGTCCTAATCTTCTACCTTTCTCGCAGCAACATTTCTCAATGAAAATAATAGAAAATTGAAGAAATCTCAAGATTTTTGCAAAAGAAATAATATTTTATAACTATTATTTTTATAAATTAACACAAAATCTTGAGATCTTTTAAATAAATCTTGAGATTTTTTTAATTTTCAATGAGGCATGAAGACCACCACTGGGGATTATTGATATTATGATCTGTTGTATTAGCAAAGAAGTTTTTTTTAGCAAATATGAGATTTAAACTGAACTGATGAGATTGGTAAGTTCAAGCTGTAAAGGGTTAAAGGTACGTGTTCGAAGTGCTCTTATCAGTACTTGATACTTCTTTCTCCACAGGAACTTGGGAGGGCAAGGGCTCATACTTCGCCCTGAAGGCTGCTTACTCCACAAAGGACTACTACTCCGCACCAGATCCTACAACCAAACACAAGAAAATGTTCCTGTGCAAGGTGACGACAGGAGAATACACAAAGGGAACTCCGGATTTGACAAAAGCCCCCATGAGGACTGATAAACCTAACCTCCCGTTTGACTCCACAGTGAATGATGTTAACAACCCCACTGTATTTGTGGTCTTTCATGATGCACAGGCGTATCCAGAGTACTTGATCACATTCAAGATGACATAAACATAAAGATTTATTCTGTATCAGGCATTCAGTCTTTAATTAGGCCACACCAATTTTATTTGTTATTTCTAGGATTTTTTTTTTCAGGAAAAAATGCACAAGTCGGTCGAAAAAAATAAAACAAAAATTTAAAAAGTCGGGGGCAGGAGAGATCAGACAGAAAAACCTGAACTTTCAACATTTAGGGGGTCCCTGGTACCAAAGTCCAAAGTTTGAAGAAAAATCATAAATGTACCGTCCAAAATAGGCACGTACAGCTACTGGAATTTGAGGCCTACAGATAGTTTGAGAAAGGAGAGGATGTGAAATTTTGTCAACACGAGGTGTGCTCAACAATTTGAAATTTTTTTTTTTTTCAAATCGGAAAAAATAGGGTCGGGAAATCCGAGAAACAACAAATAAAATTGGTGTGGCCTTATGCAAAAAGTTTCTCAGTGTTAGTAGTTTTGTGTGTCTGGATGGACAATTTGTGAGACCAGAAATGTGAGAACTCCTCACAGTCAAGATCATGAGGTAGTCTACACTTTACAAAAGGAATTTAAAGATATCTTAATCAGACTTTACACCTCTCTACACCATTAATAAATCAAATTTAATGCTGTGTCTTAATCATGTTTGAAGACCAATGTAATGTCTTATTAAAGCATTTAAGGCCTTTAAGTTAGTCAGATTGACAATCAACATTTGTCTCCACAATAAAATATATCATACAGATAAGAATCAGAGGGCTGATCCAAAGCTTGTTGGAGAGCTTAATTTTGTGTGTACGGATATAAAGTTTAGAATTGTAACATAGATCATATTGTTTATAGTGTTGAACTGTTCAAAACAGCTCTGTGGTCTACTATAAAATAATGCATGTTGATTTTTTTCTTAGAAAAGCAATCTTGTGGAGTATGTCCTTTTAAAGAAGGCTAACAAGTAATATCTGTAATAAAAATCTGTCAATTGTATTTTTATACTGTAGTGACAATTTCTTGTACATTTTGTGAATAGAGAAAAAAGCTACAGTAACTATGATAAGATTTTATATGATACCCCAGAAAAAATATGTTCATCTTTAAGCAATTATATAATTAGCCTAGGGGGCGGCAACTCATAAAGAAGTCATCAGCAAAAAGTGTATTTTGAGCCAAAAAGCCAAAAAAGACCCCAAAGATCCTGCTATGGAGGCAAAGATATAAATGTCTTTTAGAAACTTCTTTTCTGTATTTTGAATAAAAGACTCAAAGATTGTCTACAAAGTGTAGTCTGCTTTTACTTTTCCTTGTAAATGTTTGCAGATCAAGAATGTCTCTTGAAGCATCTCCAAGCGGATTTGCCGGTGGCATAAGACAGTGGCCACCGGGAATCTGCCTTCAGCCTCAAACAGTAATTTTTAATAACGGCGTTGCCTGATGGCCAGCTGCAGCTGTATAATACTTTGGCCCTTTTGATACTGTCTTTTGCAACTGGTAAATCGTCTTTGAGATTAGAAAATCAAAGCCCCTTCCTTAATAACATAGGATGGTTTTAAGTTCGCGGTGAATCATAGTCTGTTGAATCATCGCAAAAAAAACAACAGGTTACCCATTTTCGAACTTGACCTTCCTTTCTACAATCGCTTAACATCTACCAAAAGATTCCAACACAGAGAGACCGTCCATTTCATATGGGGGAGAGGGGCCAGGAAGGGAAGGATAATTTTACATGTTAGGAAAGGAAGAGGGTACATTCATTCAATCAATTAATGAAGTCCTCCTACCTGGATATAAACAGAGCTTGTCGTCTATATCTCAACATATGAAACGTCCCGAGTCTTCTCTTAGATGATCCCGGATAATTTCTCCACATCTCCCCGGACGTTGTCGTGAAACATCTATGGTAAAGAGTGGCATCTCTCGTCGGCAACCCTTGTATCCCTTGCCGTTTGTAGATAGTTCTGCGTACGGTGGTGCGAGTCCGTGAGACGAAGCTTTTAGTTCTTCTGCCGTGATTCAAGCTAAATCGAATGACAATGCCGTTGTCTGGAGAAGCAAAACAAACGCGTGACCAACACAGGTGAAAAAGATTACTGGTCTGTGATTGGTCAAGAAATTAATCTATTTTGTAGACTGGGCGAATCGTAGACCTGCCCCTGTGCGTATTTGCCAGAAACCCTGCCACTCGTTTGCCAGCTTCTGCGGTGACGGACTCACCTCGCAGCGTCCCAACACAGAACAACATCGCGGCCGCTTGAGACAACAGGTTAGTCAGTACCTTTATGTGTTTATACGTCTTGTACAGGTTATCATTAGTCCAATAAAGAAATAATCGGTAATGTTAACATTCAATTCTTTTGTGAGCCTTCCGAGGATGCGAAAAACTTACATGTAAGGCATCCTCGTGCCTTATTCATTACCAAAACAAGACGTTAATCCGCCTCCACCTTATTCACTTTCTTGCTTCCAGGATTTTATTGGTGCCATTTTATTTAGTACATGTATCGGTGGCGTTGCCTGACACTCAGATTTGATGCCTTCTGGTGTTTAAACTTGACACTGCAGGTAGCCTTTTGCGTCTGGAGGGGGCGTTATTTGGCGCTGTATCTCCAGAAAGAAACGTGCGATCGCAATGATATTAAGTATATGGATTGTTGGTGGTTGCCTGACGTGTAAGTTTGTTTTTCGGCCTTCTGGTGTTTGAACTTGACACTTTGCGGGCCTTTTTATGTTAGTGTGTATGGGCATGGGCATGGGCATATGGTGTGATCTTGATTATTTGGAGACGCATACCTTTCAATGTAGGTTGAAAGTTGAACCTCTAAAAGGCTGAACAATGTGGAATAATTTTGCCAAACGTCAAACAATATCAACCCCACAACATACCATACGCACCATCATAAAACAATATATTTCATGCAGGTTTGAGTTTTCAGACTCTTGTGACAAGTTCAATTGTGACTTAGAGCACAGCTTCTGGCCTAGCACACTTGGTATCTTTGGAAATGTCTCTTAGTGCGGAGTTCAAGGATGAAAACCGCATTCCAATCGGATGCTTTCTTCTCGAGATATTCTTGATTGTGTGCGCTCTATCTAGGCGCAATCGCTAGGATATTTGACCGCTTACGCCAGCGGTAGGGTGATAACTTAAGTGCGATTGTAACTTGGGGTTCAAGTTTCCGCCTAGCACCCTTTGTATCTTTATGAAGGACGTTCAGTAAGGAGTTGAAAGAAGACAACCGCATTCCAATCGAATGCTTTCTTCTCGAGATATTCTTGATTGTGTGCGCTCTATCTAGGCGCAACCGCTAGGTACCTTTAACCTTGTACCAGTGGTAGGGTGATAACTTACGTGCGATTGTAGGGCCATGGCGTCAAGATTACAAAATGTGCGTTACTTTTATCGATATCATACTAGACATCATCGACGGGAAAAAGAAAACAATTTGACTAGTTTAGCCGATAGAAGGATGATAAACCAAAACAAACGTCTATTTTGTTTAGCTTGATACATTTTTCTTGCTAAATATTACAAAAGGAAACATTTTTTTCAACTGATTGTTTATTCATTATTGGTGTGCATTAATGTACCACTAGCCTTTCTGAGTTCCATATAAAAAGTATCCACAGGCACCCTTAGTAATATAATGTAAGACACAAGTTCTGAAATTACATTATATAACTGTAATGCTACATGAATAAAACACATCTGTTACTTTTGTTCCGAAAAGTCCTACTCAATTACTTGTGCCTGGGCCTAGAGCCGTATATTCTTGGCTGCTTTCAAATGCTCTTTAAAGCATGTCTGTGGTTTGTACAATCTTAACATCTAAAGGTTGTCTGTTTTCGTATTGGCCCTTCTTCTGGGTTTGTTCTCTTATAACATAGAGGGTTCTAACACTATGATCATAACGAACGCACTAAAGAGTTCTGTTGCTACGATCGTAAAAAAGTTCTGTTGCTATGAGCGCAAACAGGTCCGTTGCTATGACTCTTAACAGTTCTGTTTCAATCATTTTAGAACAATTCTATTGCCTTGATCCTAAAAAGTTCTGTTGCTTCGATCCTAAAGTGTTGCTATGGAAACAACCAGACCTGGCACTACGTGTGAAGATGGACTCCTTAAAACGTTGCTTGTTCCGCGGCGAAACATGCAACGCAATTGTCTATAAATCCATCTCAACAAAAAATGTATGACCCCTTGAAAACCTATAGTACCGTACAGTACTGTACTGCACTGTACTTTACAGCACTGGAATGTTGACTTTCTACTGTTGAAGTTCTACATTGTAAAATGTAATTAATACATGTAAAAGATAGAAAAACAACAAATATGTGTTTAACAAAATCACACAGCTTTAACACCCTTACTCTAAACTGCGTTTGAGCTATTACTGACTTGCTTCTGTATTCGCATACAAAAAATCTACTGTATATCCACAAAATGAATTTACAAAGGCGTATTTACAAAACACGCCAAAATATCAGTACAATTACTATTCACTAAAATATTACGCCAAAATATCAGTACAATTAGAGTGCCAAAACAACAGTGAACAACAGTGCCACAAAAATTATAGAAAACTAGAAAGACCGACATTTGCTCGAGAGCAAATACAGCATCTTTCAACCATCTTCCCATGCCACAATAGAATGTTCCAAAATCACCCATGTGCGAAAATGGAACACTGCTTAAGAACCGCTTCTACTAATCACACTTTATTCCATAAATAAATCCTACAATATTCCCCCGTGCAAGAATGGACTCTTCCATTGCACCCCATGTAAATTTGCACCAGTCCAGAAATACTCCCACTGAAAACATGGCCTTTTGTAAAAAAAAAAAAGGTCCCCCGTGCACGAATGGACTTTCAAAAAGGTAAAATAGACCAGTCCTACTACAACAGCTAGTGTTTGTGTTGGATTCAGTGATGGCCCAAGACTGACTCTGCCATGTCTGATTATGTTATTTCATATTTTCATACTGGTGATCAAGACCACTGGCCTCTATAGTAGCTGTGGTGTTTGTGTTGGATTGAGTGATGGACTGAGACTGGCCCTGCCCTGTCTGATTGTGTTGTTTGTCCATATCTTCATACTGGTGACCATGACCACTGGCATCTATAGTAGCTGTGGTGTTTTGGTTGGATTGAGTGATGGCCTGAGACTGGCCCTGCCCTGTTTGATTGTGTTGCTTGTCTATATGTTCATACGTGTGACTTTGACTACTGGTCAATACAGTAGCTGTGGTGATTGGGTTGGATTGAGTGATGGCCTGAGACTGGCCCTGCCCTGTCTGATTGTGTTGTTTGTCTATATCTTCATACGTGTGACTTTGACTACTGGTCACTACAGCAGCTGTGGTGTTTGGGTTGGACTCAGTGATGGCCTGAAGCTGATCTACGATTTTGTACAAGGGACTTTGCATTGAATCAATCTGCCCTGTGCCATACCATGGATTTCTAGCTTCAATGATAGCCTGGGACTGTCTCCGCCCTGTCTGATTGTGTTGTTTGTCTATATCTTCATAGAGGTGACCATGACCGCTGGTCACTACAGCAGCTGTGGTGTTTGGGTTGGATTGAGTGATGGCATGAGACTGACCTACGACTTTGTACAGGGGACTTTGCATTGAATCAATTTGCCCTGTACCATACGATGGGTTTCTAGCTTCAATGATAGTCTGGCCCTGCCCTGTCTGATTATAGTGTTTGTTTTCATCTTCATACTGGTGATCAAGACCACTGGTCATTAAAGCAGCTGTGGTGTTTGGGTTGGATTCAGATATGGCCTGAAACTGGCCTGCTGCTTTGTACAGGGGACTTTGCATTGAGTCAATCTGCCCTGTGTCATACGATGGGTTTCTAGCCTCAACGATAGCCAGAGACTGGTCCTGCCCTGTAGACTGATCATGGTCACACACCTCTATAACAACTACGGTGTTTGTGTTGGATTCAGTGGTGGCCTGAGACTGGCCCTGCCCTGTTTGACGCTGACCACTAGTCATTGCTGTAGATGTGTGATCGTTTGGTGGTGCTCCCACACCTGCATACATAGGATTTTGCTTCAAGGCAGCAAGAACTTCGTCATGTGACAGGTTTGCAACTTTCAGAAGTTGAATGTTAGCCTGAGACTGGCCCTGTCTTGTTTGATTGTGTTGTTTGTCTATATCTTCATACTGGTGATCATCACCACTAGCCACAACACTAACTGTGGTGTTTGGGTTGGATTCAGTGATGGCCTGAGACTGGCCCTGCCCTGTCTGATTGTGTTGTTTGTCTATATCTTCATACTGGTGATCATCATCACTAGTCATTACAGCAGCTGTGGTGTTTGGGTTGGATTGAGTGATGGCCTGAGACTGGCCCTGCCTTATCTGATTATGTAGTTTGTCTACATCTTCATACTGGTTATCATGATCATTGGTCATTAAAGCAGCTGTGGTGTTTGGGTTGGATTGAGTGATAGCCTGAGATTGGCCCTGCCCTGTCTGATTGCGTTGTTTGTCTAAATCTTCATACTGGTTATCATGACCATTGGTCATGTTAAGATAACTTAAAGGAACGTTAGAATGTGGGCCTAAAGAAGGGTCTGGAGAGGCATTATCTATCCTCCTCTTGCACCACATTGTGAGAATGACGATGCTGATTAGGGATATGCCAGCTATTGAACCAATGAGAATAGGTATGGGAAAACTGGGAACAGATTCTTTGGAAGTGGTTTGAGGAGTTGAACTTATTGTTGATCTTCTTTTGCCTCTATCGCCGGTTTGTGATCTGTCTGAAGTAGTTTGAAATGATGAAGCTATTGTTCCTCTTGGTTTACTCTTTTTGCTTTTTGGGCCTGTTGTTGAACCAGCTGTTTTACCATTGTAACACTTGTTAACGGTTACATAGAAATCTTCGTGAAAACTGCAATTTACTGTTTTTTCGGGAATTGTTGCAAGGGGTGAAGTCAGTGTTGCTCTTATTTTGCCTGCAGGACCTGTTGTTAAGCCACACTGGCTCGAGGGGGACCCATTGAACCTTATTTTCAGATTAGATGGCAACAAGTCAAAAGCTAAAGGGGCAATAGCGGGCATCATGTTGTTACCTAGGTGCAAACATTGGAGTTCGGGTAGATTTACAAATGTACAAGGATGAATCATTGTTATCTGGTTCCAGGTCAGGTACAACCAATATAGCTGTGGTAGATTTACAAATGAACCTTCGTGAATCATTGTTATCTGGTTGTTGGACAGGTCCAACTTTTGTAGCTGGGGTAGATTTGCAAATGTACCTTCATGAATGATTGTTATCTGGTTGTCGGACAGGTTCAACTCTTGTAGCTGGGGTAGACTTACAAATGAACCTTTTTGAATCATTGTTATCTGGTTTTCGGACAGCCACAACTCCTGTAGCTGGGGTAGATTTACGAATACACACTCCCGAATCATTTTTATCTGGTTACAGGACAGGGACAACGTTTTTAACAGGGGCAGGTTTTCAAATGAACCTTCCTCAATCATTGTTATCTGGTTTTTGTACAGGTACAACTTTTGTAGTTGGGGTAGATTTGCAAATGTACCTGCCTGAATCATTGTTATCCTATTCCAGGACGAGAAAACCCTTTTGAGATGGGTTAGATTTGCAAATGTACCTTCCTGAATCAATGATATATTGTTTTCGGTCAGCCACAACGTTCTTAACAGGGGCAGGTTTGCAAATGTGCCTTCCTCAAGCATTGTTATTTTGTTTTTCACCAGGCACAGGTAGAACGTTTGTATCTTGGATACATTTACAAATGAACCTCCATGAATCAATGTTATCTGGTTGTTGGACAGGTCCACCTTTCGTAAGAGGGATAGGTTTGCAAATGTGCCTTCCTCAAGCATTGTTATCTGGTTGCGGTACAGCCACACCGTTCGTAACAAGGGCAGGTTTGCAAATGTGCCTTCCTTAAGCACTGTTATCTGGTTTTTGGACAGCCACAACGTTTTTAACAGGGGTAGATTTACAAATGTGCCTGCCTGAATCATTGTTATCTGGTTGGTGTGCAGGATCAACTCTTGTAGCTGGGATAAATTTACAAATGCACCAGCCTGAATCATTGTCATCTGGTTGTTGGACAGGTCCAACTTTTGTAGCTGGGGTAGATGTACAAATGTACCTGCCTGAATCATTGTTATCTGGTTGTAGGGCAGGAAAACCTCTTTGAGATAGGTTAGATTTGAAAACGTACCAGACTGAATCATCGTTATCTGGTTATGTTTAAAGTCTAGCTGGGTGAGGGATGTTGGGAGTTTCTGAGGGATGCTGGTGAGGCCCTGATTTTCGCACCGGCAGACTGGAGACGATGCACAACTGCAGTCGGCTTCTGGCATGTTGGGCTCCTTCAGGATGATGATGAGGAACATCAGCAGGCTTCGCAGTTTTATTCTCATGGTGTCTGGTTACCTTTGCAAAACAGTATAAACGGCTCTTCTAAACAATGAAAGTATATGATAGTATCAACTTCGTTATACACTTCGTTATACATGTACACGTATGTACTGTATAAAGAAATAAAGTAGAAAGTGAAGTGTTCTTAGTCTCGCTAATGATGATGAGCTCAGCTTGTACAATTATTAGGCACCTTTTACCCTCTTGAATACCAGATTTGTGATTGAATAAAATATAATATAATAATATGCATGCTCTTTCTTCTTGCTTAATCCATGTAAAAAGGGAAAATAGACCAGCTCCAAAACACTTTCGCTAAAAAATGGAATCTTAAATCATTACCTGTGCAAAACTGGATTTAAAAAATCCCTACGTGCAAGATTGGACTATTCCTGTGATATCCCTATGTAAAGTGGAGCAGTCCAAAAATACTTCCGCTAGAAAGGCCGACATGTGGACAAATACAGCATATTCAAATCCATCTTCATACCGATGCAAAATGTACTGTTCCATATCAACCTTTTGCAGGAGTTGACCTGTCTCACAACATCATCCCACTTATCCAGAACACCCCTATCTGTGCAAAATTGGCTGGTCTAAAGCTAAAGCTAAAGCTACCCCAATACCAAATTCCAGATCAGTTGGCTTTTTCATGACACAGGAAGCAAAAATAAAAATGGCAAAAAATCAAATTTAACCATTTTTAAATGATGTACCCCATATGTGTGAATAGTGCCCCGTGGGCACCTACCGTACGCATTTTCAAAGCAAAATTTCAGATCGTTTGCTTATCATACAAAGGCATAGGAGCCCAAAATTAACATTTTAGTCTAAAAATGGCAAACAAATCCCCAAATTCTACAATTTAAAGTAACGAATGCCAAAAGTGACAATAAAGTACCATTGTCACTTGTACTACACATCTTCATGCCAAATGTCAGGTCATTAGGTTTAAATACAAGGGCAGAGGAGCCAAAAATGGCCGAAAATCCCCAAATACTTTTTAAAGTGATCTATGAAGAAAGTGTTGATCCTGAGGACATATGTCCAATGCACTTCTGCAGGACATTAGGTTGTAATACCAGGGCACAGGGGCCCAATATTATATATACAGGTTTAAATATATATATTTGGTCTAAACTTTGGTCTATATATAATAATTTCTAAGTCCTCTGTCCAAAATAATGAAGAAAAAGAACATCTAAGGGTAGTTGCTATCCCTACCTCAAGCCAAATTTCAGCTAATTTCACCCCAAAATGTAAAAGTTGAATCCATTTGGAGATTTGACAGGAGACGGAGAAGAGCCAAAGAAAGCAGAAAGGCCGACATTTGCTTGGAAGCAAATACAGCATATTTCAATCCATATTCACCCCCATGTAAAAATGTACTATACCATATCTACCTTTTGCAGAAATTGACATCATCCCAATCCAAACTCTTTTCTTTGAAGTTGCCCTCTCTCAATAGAATAATAGACTGTTCCAGAAAACCCCTTTCTATGTAAAATGGACTGGTCTATGTTACCCATTTTCCATTTCTTGTGCTAAAGCTACCCCTATACCAAATTTCAGATCATTTGGCTTTTTCATGACGCAGGAAGCCAAAATGTACATTTTTGGTCAAAAATGACGAAAAATCCCAAATGTAACAATTTCTAAGTGATGTATACCATTGCTGTGAATAGAGCCCTGTGGACACATACCGTAAGCATCGCCATGCCAAATTTCAGGTCATTCGGTATTGATACAAATGCATAGGAGCTAAAACTAAAAATGACAAAAATTGAAAATTTCAACAATTTAATGTGATGGGTGTGTAATTGAAAATTAAGTACTATGTGCGCATGTCTTCCACGCCTTCACACCAAATTTCAGGTCATTTGGTCTTAATACAAGGGCATAGGAGCCCAAAATATAAATTTCTTGACAAAAATGTCCAAAATCACAAAATAAATAATTTTTGTAGTAATGTATGCAAAAAGTGTTCCAGCCATTCTGGGGACATATGTCAAATGTATCAATGTGCCAAATTCCAGGTCATTAGGTTTTAATAGAAGGGTAAAGTAGTTGAAAATATATACGTTTGGTCTGAAAATGACAAAAAAACTAAATATAATGATTTCTAAGGCACATATAAAAAAGTGAAACGAAAAACGTATGGACTAGGGGTATTTGATATCCATATCTCCCTGCCAAATTGCAGCTCATTCGGCCCAAAACTTTTAAAAAATTGAAGCCATTTGAAGATTTGGCAGGAAATTTGAAAGATTTGGTTGAAATATAATAATAGATTCATGTTGTCATCATACTACTACCCTTAAACGATAACGTGGACAAACGATAGAAGCAGATTAAAGAAAACCTATGGTATATCATTGTATAATAGAGCTAGTAAAGGGAGAAAGGTTGACATCGGAAAACGACAAAAACAACCGAAGAAAAGCAACTGAAAACAAACTATGCAGAACCGATAACACATACTTAGCATAAAATATTGAAAAATAATAAACCCTACAAAATCACACCGTGCAGAAGAACATAACAATTATGATGCAAACATTTTTTTTAAAGAGCACGGCAGACTTCTACCAAGAACACAGATGCGTCTTCATTCGAAGGCAATATGAACATTTGTTGAGTGCGGTTGTTGTTATTATGCATGTAGAATATTTACTTCACTAGCTGTAACTTACAAGCCTTAGATTAGTCTTATTGATATGGTAATGTTGATTGTCTGAAGGTGGTAGTTTGAATATTAATGTTAAACAAAGAGGTTGTTTACTCGTTTTGTTTTTCATGACGCCGTTTGGGCCAGATGAGAAGATTAGGCCACATCAATGTAATTCCTTGTTTCTTTAAGTGAAATAGAAGTAAACAAGAATCATGTACTCTTGTTATTGACCAGGAAACGTTCATCAGGAGCCAAAGTCAATATTCTAGGCTAACTTGGATTTCGAGCATTGCATTTTAGATATCAAATGAATCAATGAAAAAATTAGGAAGCAAGAACATCATTCACTGGTGGGGCGACAATATTCATGTACTAAATGGCAAAAGCGGTTATTTTTTTTAGAAAAAAGATAAATCCAGAGAAATCAAATTGGTGTAACTGATCAAAAAAGGAGACGCTGAGGTGGTGGAGGCTGGTAGGGAACATGTACTACCCCAAGTTTTAAGTAAGGTCGTATAAAGTGCACTTTATTTCCACACTGCCGAAAATGATTTTTTTCTTATTTTGCTTACCCCAATTCTTATGTGAAGAAAAACATTCTTGCTGGAAGAAAATGTAGAAAAATGCAAGCAAAGCGAGAAACTACAAACATTTTTCTAGAGATTTAAGCAAAATCTTCTTTTTTCTTATAATGCAAGAAAAAAAATCCATAAATTCTTGATTTTCTATAACCAGATTCAACTCTTAAGCAATACAAGGATTTTTTTTCTTCCTGGAAAATGAATTTTCTGTTAGGAAGCAGAACAAGATGAACAGAAAAGGCATTTTTGGAAATACAAGAAAGCAAATCTCAAATCGTCTCAGAAAGTTAGCAAGCAAAATTTTGACAAGCACATTTTTCTTAGGACAGAATAATTTCTTCATGGAAGATATATTTTCTGTGAGGAAACAAAACAAGATAAACAAGAAAAAGCATTTTTGGCTGTGAAACGATCGGGACCTGCAACCTGTTCATGTTACAAAGCAGGCATAATCTTTTTTTCGCGACGTTTTGGCAGCTTCCGCCGCTTTTATTAGGAACTACTTTACACCGAGGGGTTTTTGAAAACACACTTACCTTACTTGTCTCTGAACTTACCTCTCAAGCTGGACAGAATATCTTCAGTTGCCACTTTCTGGGTAAGGCCGTCACGTAGAGCTGTCCTCAGACTTCTTGTTGCAGTTGTGCCTCCTCCCAGATGCGAGCTCGGTGTGGCCGTTACGCAACGGATTGGAGAAAACAATGTGTAACTAGAAAGGCCGACATTTGCTTAAGAGCAAATACAGCATATTTCAGCCATACCCCTTCCCACGCAACATTGGACTGTTCCAAATCACCCCTGCGCAAAAATGGAACATCATATTAACAGTACATTATTCCCCAAAGGGGACTGGTATTGTGAATTGATTCCAGGTAAAAACAGAGCTTGCTTCTATTTTTCAGAAAATGACAATAATCACATTCCATTCAGAAAATTTTCATCATGACTGAAAATTGTTGAATGACTTCATGTAATGTCATTAACAATTTTCAGTACGATAACTTGGTGTAAGTTTAAAAAAGTATAAGCTCCTTGTGATGTGGGTACATTTATTATTGCAGTGAACTTTTTTTATTTAAGTAGGGCAAACGATTTGATAATTATCAAGCAGGTGCAGGTACTGTAGGAGCGTTTGTTTTCTTCAAGCTGTAAAACTGTTAAACTGTTTTACTTTGTATGCAATCAGCCATCGAGCCTATTCTTATTTTAGTTTAACAACTTCCTGCCAGACCCGGAAGATACGATTGAACCTTGTTCGAGGATTTTATTTTCGTCTGTCTGGTCAGTCTGTTCATACCCTGGCGCTGAGAGTGTTTTATTGGGCTGAAACTCTGGCAGTTTAAAGTTACTTACAATTTAAATGTTCAAAGTTTATGTCAAACAACAACAGCACTAGGAAATGGGGCCACTATAGACAGGTGGTCACTATAGAGAAAATGCTGATCTATTGACTAGGAGCCATACGTTACACATGATTTCAGTACACTGATCATTAATCATATAAACATTGCACAGGTAAGTCAATTGTTTAGATGTACAATTAAGTTCAAATAATTCTGAAGAGAAATATTGATGAGAAAATAATCATTCTCGCCACTGTCTAACTTATAATTACGTATCAAAACTAAACGCAGATTTTCTAACTAACGCATCTTTCGCCGACTTCATCAAAGGACCGCCGGCTACCAATCAAACACGGCTGTTGATTAGACTTAGAGTTTCAAACAGTCATGTGCTGTGTGCCAGTTGACAGCAAACTTCATGCTACGTGATGTTTTACATTGCTTGGACCTTCTTTCCTACAGCGGTGCTTCTACAAAATATTTAGACTGTAACACTGAGTCCCACATGTTTTATAGAATAGAATTTGACGCAGAACAGTGTTTTTGCTGGGTATTTTTCTTGAAACATGTCCGTGGGAATATCAGCGAGGCGGCGACGTAGGGATATCAGACCGTCAACAAAAGTCGCACGGCGGCTAACGGCGCAGCGAAGATACTAGCGCTATAAATAAGCGCTTCAACTAAGGATGGCAACCCGTACAATATTTTTGTATCTGTTGAGCTAAGTTAAGTTTGTTGTTTATGAGGTTTTAGTTGTCTTTGAAGCTTTGACCCGAAAATACCATCGCTAGCGTTTCAACTTCGGATAACAAGTTATAAGTACTGTTGAACTCAGTAACGTTAAAGTTTGTTTTTAGTTGCCTTTGACGGTTTGACCTGAAATAGTGTTACGCTAAACTCCTGAAGAGAAGTTAAGTGACTGCTGCGATTATCATAGATATGCCCCTAAGAACTGATACAATGTAAAGCCTTCTGAATAGTCTAAAATGCGAGAGCCTTAGGCGGGCTTCGCTCCCCCTGGCGGGAACACTGCTATATACGGGATCATGAGGCCCAGCTTATGAATATTAATTAGCCTTTGGCCTCCTCTTCGCTGATTGGCTAGGTCTTTGATTCAATTAACTCTCCGGCTGACGCGCACAGGTGTGGCTCTGTGCGGGGTCACGGAAGGTCGCGTCAGGAGGCCCAAAGAAAACAAATTTCCCCTCAGAAAAGTGCCAAAATTAATCATTTTAAAGTTGTTTATGTCAAACATTTTACTTGAATCTTGTTACCAAGTATCTAATGCCTATCTATACCAAATTTCAGGTCATTTAATTCTAATACCAGGGTACAGGAGCCAAAAGTGTCCTTTTTTGGTCAAAAATTGGTCAAAAATCGCAAAAATAAGCATTTTGTTGCACTGTACACCAAAAGTGTTATTGAATTTATATGAAGGGATTATCAAGGCACATCTGTGTCAAATTTCAGCTCATTCGGTTGCAATACCAAGGTACAGGAGCCAAAAGTGTCCTTTTTTGGTCAAAAATTGGTAAAAAAATCGCAAAAATAAGCATTTTCTTGTACTGTACACCAAAAGTGTTATTGAATTTATATGAAGGAATTATCAAGGCACATCTCTGTCAAATTTCAGCTCATTTGGTTGTAATACCAGGGTACAGGGACCAAAAGTGTCCTTTTTTGGTAGAAAATTGGTCAAAAAATCGCAAAAATAAGCATTTTGTTGTACTGTACACCAAAAGTGTTATCGAATTTATATGGGGGCATTATTAAGGCACATCTCTGTCAAATTTCAGCTCATTTGGTTGTAATACCAGGGTACAGGGGCCAAAATATACAGTTTTGGTCTAAAATTGACCAAAAAATCTCAATAAAATCATTTTAGAGGCAGATATGAAAAAACTGAGAAAAAAGCATCAAGGTATTGGCCCATTCTACCCCTGTGCCAAATTTCAGGTCATTCGGTCCAGGAACGGCGGAGATGAATCACTTTGAAGATTTGACAGGAGAAAGAAAGAAAGAAAGAAAGAAACATTACGAATACAATATATTTCACCATACTATGTATGGCTGAAATATAATTAGTCTAGCTTAGGTGGGCGTGTTGATTACCTGAAGCTGACGTCACCGAGGTTCCTCGAATGAACGTTACAAAGGCGACATCTGTCGAGAGACCAGGTAACTGCAGAGCGTCTCTTAGAAGGGGCAATAAATAGTAGTGATGTCATCATCCGTAGGGTTTTCAAACTCATATTTCCTAACATTTTGGCCCGAGAAATCAATATTTTATGGAACCTCTCGTCCTCATCGGCAAAACAGTGGAAATTCTGAAATCCGCTCTTGATACCGTAAGAGCAGTTGAAGAGAATTTCAGCTTCAACAGCTTGTTTACACCTAAACCTAGACTGGGACGTCTTTTTTAGATAAGGATTGTCCGTCGTCAATACAGAAAGGGCTAGCTATAACGGCCTGAAATTAATATCAGCAGCTTCTTTATATAAGTGGCGTATTTCTTACTCTGTGTTCTGATCTTGCCATCATGAAAATGATTAATGAAGAAATTGTCTTAACCTGCCTTGTTCCATCATAGGACTATTGCAACATGTGACACATCCTCCTAACGCCCGGTCCCCAACGGCACTACCTTATGGGGCCCTGCTGTCCCAGGCCCTACCTACGGGTATTATGATTGTCGCCACAAACAAGCTGTCAACCAATCAGAGAACAGGCCTTCCTTGGGCTTCATTTTGTCGGAAGCTGTCTCGCAAAGGCCGCTGGGAAGCTATCAGCCAATCATGTTACGTATTACCATGACTTTGTTTGCTCACCATGCCAACGCCCGATCCCCAATGGCTGACTGCCCATATAAGGGCAAGCTCATTAATATGTAATAAGTAGGGCGGGTAATACCGCCGGCAAAAGGGAAGGAAAGCAGAGTACAGTCAGGAATAAATGACTGACGGTACTCTGCTGTAGGAGAATGCATGTGACAACGGACACACAGTTTTGTTTTACAAGTTTTTTGTATCCCCCCCCCCCCAAAAAAAAAACACAGGGGAATACATTTTGTTCTAACAAGTTGAATTTTAGAACGGATGAAAAAAATGTAATAAAAACATCCGGACTACCTCTTTCAAGCGGAATCCAGTCTCCATCATCTGATAACGCTTGAGCGCTGTCTCCTTGACCTTGTTGTAGTCGCTGGCATTGCCATCCGACAGTCTATTGTACACTTTTAGGCCTTACCGGTCAGTAACGCGGCCAGGTATTTTCATCTCATTTACTTGCCCGTGCAGACCGCTCAAATCTGTGGAGATTATTTATCTATCTACCCTTTCCAACAAATCGGTAACGTTAGCAATAACACAGATCTAAAGAACGGTAAATCCACCAACTTTTCCTTCCAGAACTTCAGTTCTTGAATGATTCTTTTCAACCTGTCTTACTAATCAACTTGACTGTTTGGATTTTCATGGCCACAGCCATATGGAGTCATATAACGTTACATGTCAAGGTCATTCTAACTCAGTCAGACTAAACCATTTGTTACCAAGGGGGTTATAATGGCATTACATAATACCCTCCTTAATTTTGCTTTAAAAAGTCCTCATTAACATAAATGAATACCATTAGGCACATCTTTTGCTAAGCTGCATGTTCAAAAGGTTAACAAAATGGCTCTGCTTATGAGGCATAACCGATGATAACTTTTTGTAACTTTGCCAGGTTATATAAGGTTTATCAAACGCGATGAAATTTGCAATCTTTTATAATTTCTTCACTGAACGCTAATCTTAACTGGCCCCTTAATTTTGAGGACCACTGTTATTAGTGTTAAGTCATTCAAAATGTTTGCGCTTGAAGTCTACTTAACTCAACGTCACCCGTAATGTTAAACCTCTCCTCCCTGAGCGTGGTGTCACCAGCGGACATTGTCCTTTGAACTTTCGGTACGCCATGCACAGGTGTGGTGATGTCATATCAGGACGTGAGATCTTAAACAGCAATGGCGACCGCTGCTGTTCTCCCAGACAAGATCAGCCACGACTTCCTTGAGTGTACGATCTGTTTCCACGTTTTCAAGAACCCGAAGGTTCTTCCCTGCTTGCACAACTTTTGTGAGCCCTGTCTGTGGGAATGGGTCCAGAAGAACGATGGCGACACCTTTCCCTGTCCTATATGTCGTCAGCCAGTCCCCTTACCCCAAAATGGCGTCGAGGGTCTAAAGGACAACTTCTTTCTTGCTAGCCTGGTAAAGGCCGTGACCGAGCATCAAGGCGTTCGCCACGGTAAGGATGTCCTTGTCTGCACCAATTGCGAGGAAGGAAAGCCAGCCACGTCCAGGTGTTCGGAGTGTGCCGAGTTTCTCTGTGAGAGTTGTGAGTCAGCTCATCGTCTTCAATCTACGCGGAGCCACACGCTTTTCACTTTTGAAGAACTGAAGACAGGAACATACGACAATGTCTTCAGGGCTAGGAAAGCTCCACCGTGCTCTAAACATCCGGGAGAGATCTTGAAGCTCTACTGTAGGACCTGTGAGACCCCAATATGCAACGAATGTGCCTTGTTTGAACACAGGGACTCACAGCACGACTACACGCGCATAGAAGAGGTGGCTGCCGAGAAGAGGGAGACAATCTTAGATCTCACACCGCAGTGCCAGGCCCGAATGCAGGTCTTACGTCAAACGGAATTTGTACAGAAACGCTGCAAGGAACAACTTCAGCTGAACGCAGAGGGGGCACGTCAGAACATCCACAAAACCGCGCAAAGTTTGATTGCGATGGTAAAGGAAGAGAGCGAACGACTCCTGACTTGTGTTGATACAGAGGAAACATCCAGGAAGAAACAGATCGATGCAGAGATAGAGGGAGCACAGATCAGTCTGGCGAGCGCAAAGAGCACGTGTGAGTTTGCCGAGACTCTAGCTCGTGAGGGAGGCGACTACGAAGTTGTGTCTTTCTCACAAGATATGACAACCAGACTGAATGATTTAACTAAGCTACCTGCAGACACAACGGACTTTGAACTGGCAAACATCACTATTGATTACTCTAGTATGGAGCACAAGTTGACCAAAAGTATCCCTAAAACTGGCCAATACAGGCGACTGGCGAAGTCAACGGAAGGGAAACTGTTTTCTCCATTGTACAGTGTGCCGCAAAGTTCGACGACCTCAAGGACAGGACTGACAACATCTGGGCCCAGGGGAAATGTGAGCGGAACGATGATTCGTCCACTACCACCTTCGA
>NC_049985.1:24709966-24740186 GCF_000003815.2 Branchiostoma floridae
GTCAACTAACTTCCTTCTGATTATGGTGAAATGAAATGTCATGGAGTTTATATTTTACCCTGCGTTTGTCTATGTCTGTGTATAAGCAAGATAACTCAAGAACGGCTGGGTGGATTGGTTTCATACTAGATGTGTTGATGGTGTGTGATGAAAGCTAGAAATGATTAGATTTTGGGCCCCCTAGCGGCTTCCTTTGTACTGCAGCACAATTTCCGGGTTTGCTATCTCATTTTCTGAACAAGCTATGGTCACGATTTTTAGGTGTTAGATAGTTCTTGTGTTAAGAAATAAGTGCCATAAGTTTGTGCTCCCTAACGGCTCCCTAGTTTTGGGATAGCAGGGGCATTTTTGTCAAAAACTGAAGACGATAACTCAAGATGGGAACAACGGATTTTCATGCGTTTTGGTATGTAGATACTTTAGACAATGTTGTACAAAATAAAATACTAATTATGCCAAATGGGAGTACATTTGTATCATTAATGAGAATATTCTATGATAGCGGTCTTTTCTATGTATGTCTTGTCCCGGACGTGATATGGTTTTGACATTTGGCTGGTAGGTAGCTTGCAGCATCATGACAAAGTGAGGCAGGTTTCAGCCCCCGAAAATTTAATTTCGGAACTGCAGGGGCGTTTTGTCAAGACATTCCAAAGAGGATAACTGCAGAAAGGATTGATGAATTGGCATCATTTTAGGCATGCAGGTAGCTTGGGCAAAGATGTTCATAATGATATGCATGTTATGCAAATGAGGACTTAATTTGCATAATTAATGAGGAAATTGTATAATTCCATTGATTGCAATAACTGGGCTTCAATAGATGTCACACTTGTTAATCATGATAGGTGGAATATAATCAGATACCAAATATGGTAATCAAGAGCTTATTTGCATAATTTTTGTCAAAATTGCAAAACCACTTCATGATTAATGATGGGAATTTTATAATTGTGACATGTGTACGTTAGTCAATGATGAACAAAACCATGCATAAATTATGTTAATGTGTTAGTCAATTGCATGAAATTTACAAAAGCTCTTATTTCATGGAGGTATGAGGTCGCCTAACTCTAGTTCTTCATCTTTTTTTTAAAGTCGGAGGCTAGAATAATCCACGCCTGCTATGACGTTGTCATACTTTTTCAAGCCCACCTTTCTACTGATATGTATGTACATCAGAATGCCCCCTATTTCTCTTAACTGGGGATGCTTGAATCATCTTCATGTTTTGGTCTGTAAAACTAGGGAACTTTTGCTTTGGAAATATAACACTTATGTTTGTATCTTTATCAGATCAGATGTTGGCATGCACATTTAATTTAAACCTTACATCTCTACTTACGTGAAGGATTTGCAGAGGACAGTGACCTCCATCCGATTTTTACGGCCCTATTTTGCTAAATTCTACCATCAAAACCCTTTTAAGACGACCTGGTGCAGGCTGGTAGTGTTCTGTGATGCTCAAACTATTGTCGGCCTCAGGGATTGCTGTGCTGTTGGATTGCACCAGGTTAATTGACATACCGGGTAAGTGAAATACTGGTCGCCCGGTTCGCGATGATTCATGAATCCATCACAGAACTAACCGTAACTTTTTTGTGAACAGGTGCCTTACCTTCAGCATGGGACACACAGACACAGAAGGGGGCGATGGGTGAAATCCTTTCACAGTGGTACGTTCTTTGCTAATTTAATACTTTACAACTATCATTTTTTGCCTGGCGGAAAGGAATTTATGTTTCCCTCTCAGTGACGTTATGTCTACTAAAACGTAACACAGTATCAGCCAACAAAATGATGAGTTGGCGGAAATATCAGAAATGTTTATGGAATTGACAACAGCTCGGCAGCACGCATGTCACATATCAATGTGGTCTTGATAAATCTTCTATGGTTACACATACAGTTCAGCATCATTATAAGCAGCACGGCTACATGTAACAGCAAGTGCAAATGTCTTATCAAAACATCATGAAGAATTCTTCTAGAATGTCCAGGCCATTTTTCATATGTTAAATCTACGAAAGTTCTGATTTGAAGTCCCCTCCCCCCGGACTAATCTGAGAGTCTGGTGTTCACAGGAAACCCAAGAATGATGATGATCAGAGGTCAATTCTGGTGTCCAATATACCACCCACCCTAGCAGATGACAAGGTGATGATCCACTTCCAGCGGTCATCTCACGGTGGGGGAGATGTGAGACAGGTCAGGAGGCTGTCACCTTCACAGGCCAAGGTCATCTTTGATGATGTGAAAGGTTAGTGGACGTACATTTAGCCTTATGCAAATGTCAGACGAGTAGTCTAGAACCATTGTCGATTCGAACCATAAATGACTGCCGGATACTGCGGGAATAGCCAGGGGGTACCTCTCAGTGTTTTCACGATTAGGTCACGTCGTTTAGTTGTTGCCGGGTCCCCGGTTGATTTTAACTCCGAGTTAAAAACAATTCGGGGCCCAGCAGTCCAGAATTTAGACAGGTAACCACAGGACGCCCAGTGGGGCACCAAGCCCGGAAGTGCCAAGAGAGCCTGTGAAGTCGAACTACTCGGCAGGGCCCCTTTCTCAAGTTGTGACGGAAGCATTAGGCTGTTTGTGGAGGATTCTACATTTTGTTTTACATGATTGTACTCAGGCTACTACTCGTCTGAAATGTCGTATTTCTTTCAAAGTCAGTAGCAACACCGGCTCGTGGCAAAATTGTCCCAGTTATTCAATGTAAAGTCCTGTTTTCAAAATGATTTATGATTGAGAAGAGAAGACTAGCCTGACTGCCACCCACCCTGGAGACCCCGCCATGTGTCGCAGATACCTTTTACACGCAAACAATCCGTCCTAGGAAATACACACACACGTTGACAGATAATTTCTTTGGCCCATGTAATTCGGGCCTACGTTTTTGTCAATGTCAGTCTAACTCATCCTTGTTCGGTGTAATCACCGCTCTGTAACAACGCATTATTTACCTCATTTGACTGATTCTAGATTTTTTTCTAGTCATCGACAGGGTTGTTGCTAGGAAACATGAGCTGGATGGAGTGACCCTGCATGTCGAGGCTTGGTCATCTTTCCTGGTCAGGGCGCAGGAGATGGACAGAGCCAATTTTGAATGCACAATGTCAGGAGCAGCCACTTCTACATTTTACGGTGGGTCAGCATCTAGAGATAAAGAATCAAGGAGGGACCAACCCTTGCCTACTCCAGAAGGAAGCACAGGACCTGGTAGCACATACACGTTGGCAGATAGTGACACGTCTGATGATGATGAGGATGATGATACGTCTGATGATGATGAGGATGATGTCATCATTCATCACATCAATAACAGCAAGAATGGAAACACAGTACGACTAGTAGAGCCTGTAGAGCCAGACATATTATCTTATATCATCAAGGTGCACAAGGCAAAAATCATCACCATAGCAGAGAGACATAAGGTTAGTTTCGGTCATAATGAAAAGAGAACAGTGGTGCATTTCATAGGGTTGATGAAGAATGCTATAGATGCACTTGAAGATTTCATCACAATGTATCAGGGTCTTTTTGGCAAAATCAAGTCTATTTCCCTTGATACAAATTTGCATGGTGTCAAATCAGATGTCTGTTCATATGCTGTAGAAGTTGTGCAGAAATCTTCCCAAACAGTGTTCATTAAGAACACAGATGGAAAGATAGTATTCATCGGAGATGAGTCTGAGGTTCGCTCTACAAGAGCAGAAATTTGTTCCATCTTGAATATCTCTGAGTCAAGGAGAAGGAAACCACACACAAGCAGTGCTCCAATATCGCCTACTGTGCTTGGACCAGGCCAAGGAAGTGCAACTGCCATCTTGTCTAACCTTAGCTTAGGAGATAAACTGGTCTTCTTAGATAAGATAAAAGGCATCCAGATCTGTGTGGTGGAAGGCGACATCACCCAGCAGAAAGTTGATGTAATAGTCAATGCAGCTAACAACACTCTGAATCTGAACTGGGGAGTGGCGGGTGCTATAAGCAAAGCAGGAGGGATCAGCATTCAGGCAGAGTGCGACTCACACATGAAACAAAGAGGCTACTTACACCTGAAGACGACCGAGTGTGTGTGGACTTGGGGAGGGAGTCTTCCCTGCAAGTATGTTATCCATGCAGTCGGCCCGATGTACAGTGGAACGTACGGTTCGCAGAGATGTCAGCAGGAGCTCCATGATACATGCCACAAGGTGCTCAGAATGGCCTCTGATCTGAAGGCTGGGTCCATTGCTATGCCTGCCATCGGTTCAGGTAATTATGAAATCCTTGTTTATCCTTCTCCTGTCTAATCTTCAAATTGATTCGTTGCTTTGAATGGGCGAAATAAGCTGAAATCTGGCATGGAACGGAGATAGCAAATACTCCAATAGATTGTTTGATAGGTGCCTTAAGAATTACTTCATTTAGTTTTTTTTGGTCGTATTTTGGGCCTATTCTGGTATTTGGGAGACTTTTAAAAATCCATTTTGGAGTTTAATGATGTTTTGGGATAGGTCAAATTCTGCACAATGTTGATATGAAATAGCTTTTGCATTGGTGGGATGGCTGAAATCCACTGTATTTGCTCAAGAGTAAATGTCAGCCTTTCTAGTTGTTTTTGACTTTGGAAGAATTCGCGCTTTAATATATTTTTATATTTTATAGTTTTCCCATATATAGACATGTTTTTCAATTTGCTCACTTTCTTTGGAAATAAATATTGATGTGCGTACAGCTGCCAACCATATAATTAAGTAATGTGTGGCCTTATTGTATCAAGTATTGTTTCCTATATTCTTTTGATTGTCTGAAATTTTGGGGTGCTCAGTGACCTTTCTGTTAAGGAGAAAATTTATTACAGTTAAGACTTCAGTGTTTTAGCTAAGGTATTCGTCATTGCTTGAAATAACTAGTATCCTGATCTTATTAAATCTTATACTGTGTTATTGTGACTGATCTTATAACTCACTTTTTGTTCCAGGAATGCCTAGTGACCTTTGTGCTGAGTCCATGTTCAGTGCCATCACTGACTTCATCGAGAATGTCAACCCCAAGCATAACAGCCTTGTCGATATTCGCATCATTGACAAAGACAGAAAGGTAGCTGAAGTCTTTTGTAAGGTCATCGCCAAGATGCTTGTGAGATTCCATGCAAATAAGACAGCCTGATCCTCAGTATTTGACAAGAGTGAAGGAGGAACTGGCGTCAGACAGAATCAAGTAAATTTCGCACAATTTAGTGCATACTCATGGTCTTACATACAATTGCTCTGTATGTTAGCTTCTAAAAAGAGCATTTTTCATAAGCTGTGATGGCAAATTCCAAAGCGGCAGCCATGTTCACTGTGATATTACGAGTAAACAGTTAGTAAAAGATGAACTATTTGTATACATAATGAAATCATCTGACAACACTGTACATACTACAAAAACTGTGTGAATTCATATACATTTGTTTCAAGAGAAGGAAAGAGACATGTAAATTGTAGAATAGCATAGCATTACATATTTGGATATTTTGTAAACGATAGATGTACTGGTAGTGTAGCATAGCCTTAGTTGTTCTGTCTCTCCCACTGGCACTGTAAAGATTCTTTACAGAAACGTTTTATGTAACTACTGCATTTAGCCCATTGTCATTGTCATTATAGACTGAAATCAATTCGACATGGTGGCAGAAGGAATGTTCATGTGGCTCAATATATCTCCTGGTTCCAATTGGTTGGTAACTTGAAGATTCTGGTTCAATTCCTTGGGTCAGACCATCTCGCTTGTGGCTGCACCCACCATTCAGAAGCGACATAAAATGAGGGTCCTATGTTTGAGGAGATGCCTCGGGACAGGCTAGCAACCCCTTCCTATAAATGTACCCTATACCACTAAAACAGTAAGGAAATATGCCGCCCTTTGTGCTACTAGGCACTGCAGGGGTCTCATTCAACGAATGAACAAATCTGGTGGCAGGAATTAAGAACTTAAAGTCTGATTGGTAAGATTCGATTTACTCTAACATCCGAATTGTGTGTAATACTACTTGTACAAATGTCTTTGTTCATTGAAAGATTCACATTTTGTTGAATGTTGTCAGGAACTGTTGTATTTTATTGCATTGACGAAAGCACTTTGAAAATCTCTCTGCTATGCACTCTGGCGATGAGGTATAGTCGTAGTGTATAGAACAAAATATGACGTTTTACGCGAGCAATCCGCCTCTCCTCTGGGCTTAGTTCACAATTAGAAAAAAAAGCGGCCGTACCGGGCAGTTCTCGTTTTTTTGCACTTTCAAGCGTGGCCGGACTTAAAATCAACCTTGGACCGGGTACCAAATATACGCCGTGACCTATCTGAGGTCTGGTGCGGGCCAGTACGGGCGACGCACCTGCCATGTACGGACTGAACGTTTTCAGGAATACGTGGCGGACGTGGCCTCCACAAAAAAACGTAAGGACAAATTGCACGTACGGCGGGTTGTGCCCCAGGCTTAAGATGCGTTTGATTTCATAATACGTAAGGGTCTCAGCTTTAGTTATTCAGGGCGCCACCGAAGTTGTGAGCGAGGTCGGTACGTGAGGCCCTCTTTCCGCTAGATGGTTAAGCGAACGTACAGCGAAGCAACGTTACATTTATATGACTCTAACACTTGTATTATGGTGCAGTAAAAGTAAAGTTGATATTGAAACATTAGTATCCTATTTTGTGACATGAATGGCTATGAATAAATTGTCAGAATCTTAATAATCTTGTTGTGACAAGCCCCGTTTTTTTTGCTTCTGTTAAAATAGACAGTGTCCTCCAGGATTGCATCACATTGCCACTTATGATATAGACCTAATACATACAATCATTTGTTCCAGTTGAAATACGTTTGCTTTGTCTACTACAATTATTCGCCTTTCTATCCTAAACAAAGACGATAATGCCATACCTTGTTGCCCGGCGACGTATTGATTAGTGAGGTATAATTGTACTTTCATAGAATACTTCGACGACTTTTATCAGTGAAGAACAAGCTTAAGCTGCCTGTAACTTCGTAAACACGAAAACCCAAATGGTAAGATATAATCAAGGTGCATCAATTTTTTCTATATTCATACTAGTAACCCTCTGTCCACACATAATGAGAAAGCTGTCACCGTGGTGATTTTCTTCCTTAGTGTCCGCCATTCAGTTCACCAGACATGTTCGCCTCAGGGCGTTCACTTCAATTGAGATCAATACACTACTAAGTGTGTCTTTTTGTTCCACTGAGATCGATAGCGTAATGTTTCTACCATATGACACCACGTCACAAACGACTGTGTAACAGCTGGTATCTACCTTGCCGTGTTATCCAGTAGAAACATATCCACGTACAACAAGAGCCACGTTGACACACATGAAACACACAGAGCAAAATGGATGTAGTTACAGTTTTTGTCAGCCTTTCCTTGATCTTAATCGGGTTGCATTCTTCGGAAGTTTCTTCGGAGATGTACTCCTCTATGTCCCGTCTTGAGAAATTGGTGGCTGTCGAAGAGAAACTGGTGGAAATGTCAAAAGAATTCCTGAAAGAGGAGAAGAGTCGCCTGCATTCTTTAGAAAGGTAGGAATTACACTACGTCTCATTCAATCTATAGATATAGGTTAAGATGTAAGGATTTGTCAGTTTAGTTCTTTCGTTTGAAAGGGCTCTTTTGGTTGGTTAATGAAGGACGTAAAAATTAAAAAATTTCATCGTTTTAGTTAATGTTGTCGGTACACGTTTGATTAGCAACATATTGAATGAATGAAAACCTTTATTGTACATTTTTGCCAAACTGGCTAAGTACAGGTAGACATGTACACAACAAAACACGTTGAACATATACACGTTAATATACATTTAATAGATATAAAATAAAACTAATCATTACATAAATTAGCTTCATTTTTCAGTTATGGTATACGTTTTACGATAGGTGGTTGTCTATTTGTTATGATAGGAACTTCAACTGACTGCGATATTTCGTCGATGGTCTTGGCACTACAAGAAATCTTATTCTTGGCGAAAATCATTTTATAATACAGTTTATTCCTATTCATTTATTTAGTCATTCAATAGAGCTTTGCTGAGAAATATCTATCGAGACTCCAACAACAGGAACATAGGACGTTGCTATGTATCGCCTGATTCTCTAGCTGAATACAATTCAATGCTTGTGTACAAGCTTGCGTCACTGGGGGGTTCGTTCACTGCGTCACTGTTGTTTTATTTTCTCCGATTATTTATAATTTAGATATTGCGTAAAACGTCAAAAACTAAAAAAAAAGACAAAATACACAAAAAGAAAGAAATTCGTTCATTTCTGAAATTCGTTCATCTCTGAAATTCGTTCAGTATCTTTCAAACCCCGCAGTGCGGTGGGAGCGCAATTTCGTTATAAACTAGGTGTGTTACACCATAAGGCGGTTTACCAGGTATTCAATACAAACAAACAAAGCTTTTATGCTCTTTCATTGCAGTTTTGTAGAGACAGCTGAGCAGCAGCTGCAGATGAGTGTCAACAAGTCCATGTCTCTGGTCCACCATCCGGTCGGAGCGTATCTACTGGTCAAGAGACTGAGTTCGGACTGGCTACAACATGTCAAGAGCGTTTACCAGCCTCTCACGGGTAGGTTTACAAATATTACAAGTATACACGACTTTACGTCATTTATTGAAAGGCGCCCCTTTTCCACTAAAGTTTGTGACTACTTAGGCCCCCTTTCCACTAGACGGCGATCGCGCTGCGCTCTCACAGCGACCTAAATAGGATATGTGTACCCTTCGCTTTCACACTTGGTATATCATACAAAACGTACAAGTGCGATTGAGAAGACAACAAAACACACAAAGTGTAAACAAATTCGTTTCTTTTCTATAGAATTCGTTGAGCGATCTGTCAAAAACTAGGTCGCAGAGAGAGCGCGGCGAGAGCGCCGTCCAAGTGGAAAGGGGGTATAATCGACAAAAAATCGATTTCTCGCACATCTGTGCGTTCTGTTGTCTTTTTTTAAAACGACAACAAAACGCGCAAAATGTTGAACGAGAAATCGATCGTACATTTCATCATGCATCACAATAATAAAGGGCAAAAGTACTTATTATGATGTTTGGTCGCTAGCGCTAGATAGTCTCTTAGTGGTCGCCGTCTAGTGGAAGGAAGGGTAGGTCTCAAGACGGCGATTGCACTGCGCTCTCACTGCGGCCTGAGTACGATATGTGTAACCTTCGCTTACACACTGGGTTTATCATACAGAATGTTAAAGTGTGACCGAGTAGACAACAAAACACACAAAGTGTAAAAAGATTCGTTTCTCTTCTATAGAATTCGTTGAGCGATCTGTCAAATTTTAGGTCGCAGAGAGAGCGCGGCGAGAGCGCCGTCCTAGTGGAAAGGGGGTATAACCGAGTTCAGTCTTAGATATTAGTCTACATGTGGTCAGAATGGCGAGTTAGAATGGTTAGAAGACGCGACCGACCATCCCTGACCCTGAGGTCATCCCTGAGGGTGATTGAGGAAGATGTTGGCCTCCAAGATGGAGACCTTCTGTCCGTCATGAGCGACAAAGTCGTCTGGAAGAACTTAATATGTCACCGGATGGATGAACTGAACTGAACTGAACTAAGAATGGCGTTATCCGCATCAACAGAGGACGTACCGATGAGAATAGCTACACATTGTTATGATCATAAGGTTCCTCTCTGAGATAAAAGGTCTTTTTCATCCCCATTCTCCAAGATTTCGTGAACAGGTACAACAGCGAGTACCACGGACAGCTTCCTTCAGCTGAAGACGCCGAGTGGTCAGCACACGCCATTCTGAGACTGCAGGAGGTCTACCAACTGGACATACGCAACATTATCAGCGGTCAGATGGAACTCGGTCTCAGTACGAACAACGGTGTGATGTTTTTTTGTTTTGTTATGATAGTTGTTATGTTTTGCCTAACCGGTAAACCGCCTTTTAAACGTAGGCGTAACAATCTAGATTTCAAAGCAAGTAAGATTGGCACAGGTTTAATCCACTCATACTTATAAGTTTTGATAAATGTGGTGGGTTTTGTAATTTTGAATAAGAGACGCTTTTTTCACAACCCCTTTTTTACGCTTGCACCGACGTTTAGGTGACTCTCGGTCACCTTTCTCAGGGCAATTTTGACTGGTTCACTTTGTACTGCAACATAGGTGTCGCTACTTGTAGAAGCGACCACAAACATAAAGTATCTACATATATACAGCAATTGTTTATGCGATGTATGATGCGGCCTCAAACGTTAAGTTGTCAATTAATAGTAATAACGGTGCTCCTTTTTACGAATGCGGTCCAAAACGTGACTAAGTACGATTTAAACCAGTCAGAATTGTCCTAAGGATTAGGTAACAGACGGTCATCGAAACGTCTGTGGAAATAAAGCAAAGATTTCGTACTAACCTGTTGAAACTATTCACGGATGTCGTAGGCTCTTTAATAACGTGCATGAGGTGTGACTCTCCTCAAACACAGAGTCTCCAACTTTATGTTCCGTCCGAGAGATAGACCTTACCCGACAGTAGGTACTCATTTTCGCTTGAAATTCCCAAGGTGTACAACATCGGTGGGCAGCTAAACTGTTTACAGTTAGATTTTAAGTCATCCATTCTAACCACAATACCACCACCTGTCACAGTGCCTGGATCCATGGAGCAAAATGCGCTGCGTCTGAAGAGAGAGGACATCTTCGCCATAGCAAAGGGGGCGTACAGAAACAACGACTACCGGAACGCAGTCAAGTGGCTGAACGAATCCATACAACTGATGGAGGCGGAGGAGGTGACCGAGAACAGGGAGAATCTAGAGGGTGCAGAATTTGACTAGTTCACTTTATCTTACCGCTTAGGCCACAGCAAATACATTTTATGGAAAACATCCTCTGCAGACTGCAAAAATACTAAGATAGGGCTAAAAAAAAGATGGCTAAATTTTCAAATTGACACATTGTTAACAAGAATTTAAGTGACAAAACATGATATCACAGCCAACAAGGTATTCATTCCTGTTTGCAGGAAGTGAACTAGTGTACTAAAGGTGAAACCTGAGTGGCAGACTTACAAAATATTACTTACAAAGTTGGCAACTACACACATGGCTTCTATAGTGGTGCCACTTTTACAACTATCCAACAAGTTTCACTTCTGCAACTACAGTGATTGCTACTTCACTAGTGTCACTTCTACAGCTACAACCAAGTTTTGGCCCTTGACCGGCTTGGGGGTGGCTGGCTCGGTTGTTGGTACTCATGTGGTAGCCATATGACCAAACCACTGTATAAGCACGTTTACTGTACCGAGTACGCATATGCAGCGACAGCAAATGTGGGTAATATGTCAAGGGCGAAGGCTCCTGGGACATAAACAAATCACGTCTGGACATTGTTACGCAAATTGAGACAATGGTCGAGACGATAACTGTTTACAAGTCTCGGGCCTTCACCATTGACATACGAGGGGCATTCAATAAGTAATGTCCCTGACCCATTTCCCATAGCAGGAGATTAATGAAACTTGGCACAGTTATTAGTCTTTCTCTACATAGGAACCACCCAGAGTTATGCATTTCTCCCATTATTTGATGTAGCTCTGGACACCGTTCTTGTAGGACATCCCAGGTTGGTCCTCCGACAGATGCCTCATCAATGGCAGAAGAGGGACGACCAGGTCTGGGAGCTGTTTCCACAGACTTCCGGCCTTGTTTGAATTCAGGATGCCAGCGTTTTACAAGGTCATATGATGGGGCATCATCACCATAAGTTTTTTTCATTTCATCAAAAGTCCCTTTGGTGTGCGTCCTTTCAAATACAAAAACCGGATCACTGCGCGACACTCAACTTGCTCCATTTCACACCTGGTCCATTTCGCACCTGACTCAGTTCAAACACCAGTAAATCAGTAACCATAATTAGTTCAGAGCTGTATTTTGCAACATAACCCATAGAGATATGACTCACTACACATACAACATTTCATCTAGATCAGACAACTGGCAGTGGGTCAGGGGCATTACTTATTGAATGCCCCTCGTATTACCCACAATGCTTGCACATGCCTACTCGGAACTGTGAACGTTCTTATTCCTTTGGCAATGGTCTGAAGTACAATTTTTTTCTGACCATCTATCTGTCTTTCGACTGTTTTCGGTCCTGACCCTGTCTCTCCTTGTCTTACATATCATTCAGAGAGTGAAGACGCCGGTGATACAAGTGGCGCATTGCGTTATAAAGGAAACGTCAAGAAAGAAAATCTCAAATTCAGTGCGTTGCAATATCTTGGATACTCGCTGTACAAGGTAGTGTTATGTATTTTTCTCTCCCGTATATCAAAGTTTTTACCTGTTTGCAAAACTTCATTTCGACTAGGTCTATTATTATCTACTGACATATAACATCTATTATCATAATACCGGTACGTTTACGATGATTTCTCTAGCCATACTGATTTGACAAATTGTCAACGCATCATTTTCTCCAGTTACATGTTGCTGTTATAGGTTACCCTTGATCTGTGTAACTTTTCTGCCACTCTTGTCCTGCTAAAAGCGTAATATTGTAATTGTAACACGCCGCGGAATTACACGGCGAACGGGCGCGTGGTTGGGAGGGGGTAAGAATACCGTTAGGAAGAAACACGGCACAATTAACTGCCGCTATGTACATTTATACATCCTCTGATGTTCCTTCCTTTTCTGTCAGTAAATGCATAAAACATAAACCTGCATGAGCATACAAAATGTCATGAGAAAACGGACGTATACTGTCAAGAATTTTCATTTAACTCCTGTCCGTCACAACCGCTATGACGTAACACTTCACTGCTAGCGTAGATACAAAAATGGCGGGAAAATGGCTGCGTATGTTCAATTTTGCCCTTTCAGTCGTAGATCCGGGCTATTATGCAACGGTTCTTCACACTTTTACATGAGTTGTAGGTCACCAACAGAAATTCAAGATTGTTGTTGAATCATGTTCGTCTTGTGCCGTGAGCATGTGTAATTATGATCTATAAATTTGGCGATGAACGTGACAGTGTGTTCGTCCCACGACGAGCTGCCTACCTCGAAAAAAGATACTGAAAACTTTTGGCCTTGTTGTCTTCGAATGCATTGTTATCGATGCTTTGTAAATGATGTATTGGACACCTACATGTCTGAAGTGTGCATACCTCAGAAATAACTATTGTTGCATGTGTAGATCTCTTTAAGTTCCAGTATTTTTAATCTACCGGTATAAGTCTTACTACCGGTATTATGCCAATGCATGTTATAGTGGATATGAATAAGACATTTTCTCAGAGAAGTTTATTTGAAACCTTTAAGACAGAATCCATCCAATAATAAATGTGTAATTTGAAATTTTTAAAATCTGACAATTTTTGCAGCAAGGTGACCTTGAAGATGCGCTTGCAATCTACAAAAAAGCCTCGTCTCTTGGTGAGTACTGGTACTAGTCGCTTTCCGTGCGTTATCTTCCTTCATGTCAACTGTTGGATTGTCTGTTTCTAGTGGAATTTACAGATTTCCCTCCAACTTTTCATTTGCAATATTAAGATCACATCTAATCATTCTAATCTTATTAGTTTGGAGTCGTCCATGTTTTCTTTTTTTTTCAAAATGATGACACATACATGTACACAGAAAAGATTGTTTTGTTATCAGAAAACATAATGACAAGTTCAGCCCCACCTGACCGTATAAAGATCTTTGTTATCTGTTTTTTTTTAGTAAATAGAATCTCAATATTAATTCTGTATCCCTCTTTTTAGTTTACAGTCGAATGTACGAAAGTCACAGTCACAGCACTGTACTCTTTAAGTTGTCAAGGGAGATTCTCTATAATGCGTATGAATTTAACCGTTAACTTACATATTACTTATTTCTATGAATATCTCTGTTTATTCACCTATTTATTTATTTATATATCTATGATATTATAATATCTTTATATACTAATATATTTATGTTTGGACGTATGTAAACTGCTTAAAATCCTTCTTTTTAATTTTGTCTTTACTGTTTTCAAAGATCCAAAACATGACGAAGTTCGTGATAGCATAAAGCTCCTACAGAGGAAGATTCGCTCCGCTAACATGTTCGGAAATGTCAACAACGACGAGCACCCTCGCCCGTGGGCTTCTGCGTCCAACGCGAAGATGATCAAATACATGGCTCTATGTCGGCATGAACTAAAGCCGGTGATTTTACCATTATGATAGTCTTTATACGATTTAGAGTTGATTTCAGCAATACTCGGTTTGTTAAAACGCATAAGGAACATAACTTTTTTCAGTACTACTTTAGACGTATAACTAGCACAGAACTGAAAAACGTATATTCCTAATACGCATTTTGACACACCTAGTATAGCTTAACCTACAAAATCCTACCGCTTTACCATTAACCGTTACCAAAAAGCGAGAAGAAGTCGAACTTCTATGCTAGCTCTATGATACTTTTACATGTACATGTATGCTTTGCCGTCTATGTGACATGTACTTGACTAAGTTGAGCAAAAATGTACAACGAAGGTCTACATTTATATCTAGATATCTCAGCTTTTAAGCCCCTGTCAAAGATTCAGCACCTTCTTACAACTTTATCCCGACCACCTCCCGACCATGTTCGACACTGAAATATGACTAAGCTGGAATCCATCACTTTTCTAGCTAGCTCCAATTCGATACTCTGATTGTATCAAACTAATCAGAATGTAACTTTCCCCACTTCTACTATTCAAAATTTATACTCTGTTATTGCAGATAAAGGTTGAAGACTAATAGGCAACCAACTCCAAAACACAGATCACGACTAGCTTCCAACAATGGTCTGGAGATCGGGTGGTCATGGTCGGGTTTAGAAGAAGAACTTTATTGTACGACAATTGTACATGATACAATGTTACAGTCTACCCCTGGCATCAATTTTGAATAGTTGCAATTTTTGTCAAATCTCTCTAATTTTCAACATATGGCTTCTTCCCAGCGCCCAGACGTACAGGCCAGACTGAAATGCCGGTACCAAAGTAACGGTAACCCGTATCTTCTCCTGGGGCCTGTGAAGACTGAAGTACTCAGCAGAAAGAAGCCGGAAATAACGCTGTTCTATGACGTCATTACAGATGAAGAGGCACAGACGATCAAGAACCGTTCACTCCCAAAGGTAAGAGGAAAGCTTACAGCTAGAACGGCTAATTACAGTCAAACCTGTATTAGGGGCCACCTTTACAGAGGGGCAACCTGTCCATAGTGGCCACTTTTTGTCAAAAGTGACTGTACAGTCAAACCTGTCTATAGTGGCCACTCAAGGGACCGGACAAATGTGGCCACTATAGACAGGTGGCCTCTGTATAGAGGTGGCAACTTGTAGATAAGATACCCAAGGGACCGACAAAAAGTGGCCACTATGGACAGGTGGCCCCTCTGTAGAGGTGGCCTCTAATACAGGTTTGACTGTACCTTCGTCAAGAAGGTTATATTTTTGATGCTGTGTGCGTGTGCGTGTGTGTGCGTGTGTGTCCTTGTGTGAGTGTATGTATGTGTGTGTGTGTATATGTGCGTGCGTGTGCGTGTGTGTCCGTGTGTGAGTGTATGTATGTGTGTGTGTGTATATGTGCGTGCGTGTGCGTGTGTGTATGTGCGTGTGTGTGCGTGCGTGTGCGTGTACGTGTGTGTGTTTGCGTGTGTATTTGTGTGTGTCCGTGTGTGTGTGTGTGTGTGTATGCGTGTGTGTGTATATGTGCGTGCGTGTGCGTGTGTGTGTGTGTGTTTTTTGTGTGTGTGTGTGTGTGTGTGTGCGTGTGTGTAAGGACAGAAGGACAGCATAGCTCAATAAGTTGCCAATGAATCTGTAGTATACATGTATTTGGATATTTGTCATATTTGTCATATTCTGGTCATTCATGCGGTGGTTATTTTTTTGTTATGATAGATAGCCGGTCTGACATCGTAACAATTGAGTGATTAAGCTTTGGGCTGTATGTGTATTGTAATATGACATAATTTGATCTTCAGTCTGATCCTAAACGAAGAGCCAAATACACGTTTTCATTAAATACAGTAGCTACTAATTTTGCTGTTGGGCCCTTCTATCAATTGTCTAAATAAAGATGCATAATCACACTTTTAAGATCTTGGTTTTGAATGTACTTCACAAGTGTTTTGTCTTGCAGATGTTTCGCTCCAGGATTGGAAACTCCTTTAGTGAAGTGGAGAGCCACATTCGAATCAGCCAACAGTACGTACTAGTTTTGTGTCTCTCTGTGGGTGGGGGCTTTTTCCACATTGAAAGTAATGATATATTAAACAACTGAATTTTTGACGACGCCTCAGGGGAGTCATCAAGTGGTATATATTGCATTCAGTCTGCAAAAATTCTAGGAATTGCACAGGCATTTTCCCAAGAATGCTAGTACTCCACAGTATGCTGGGTATGCAAGCCCCCCCCCCCCCTTAATCTGTTCCAGATGTATCTCTGGTATGCAATGGTTGAATGTAGGTCAGACCATTGTGCTGTACCGGGGATAGTACATTTCTGCTGGCTGTAGATTTATGTTACAGGTGGGCTAGTATATTGTGCCAGGGATAGTGCGACAGGGAAGTTCCAGTCTATTTCTGATTCGAGTTGTATTGTTATACCCTCAATCGTCGTCATGGCAATAATGCATTTTTATTGCCAGTCGTGTTAATTTTACAAAGAAACAAACATTCTCTTGTGCTATCTGCAGGGCGTGGCTACATGATAAGGATGACGAGGTTGTCTCGCGCGTGAGCAAACGGATCGGTCTCCTCACAGGTCTCAACACCACCCCCACATCTACAGAACTACTCCAGGTTAGGCCTACTCTCCACTAGACGGCAATCACTGAGCGATCGTACTGCGACCAAAATTTAGATTTGTGCGGCCCTTTATTTCATAGTTGGAATATGACGCAAAATGTAATAATGTGCTTCAGCAGACAACTAAACACATACATGTTGGCTCTTTACGAAATTTGTGAGCATTTATCTGTTGAATGTTTGGTCGCTCAGTGGTCACAACGAGGTCGCTGTCTCTTGTGGAAAAGGCGTGTATACCCTTTCCAGTAGAGGCTGCGACGGTGCTGCGACCACACAGTGACCAATGAATTTTTATTTCTTTTTTTTTGTGGTAGCATTAGACATAGTGGGACATCTTTAACAGTATATGAATGACCAATAAAGCGCATATTTTAAATTACAATGTAAATCATTATATGGAAATCATTCAACTTGTATCGTTATGAATCTATAAACAGGTCATTCTGTCGATTATAACAGGTGCTGAATTATGGACTAGGCGGACAGTACGAGCCTCATCATGACTACATGACCGTAAGTCTTTGAAACTTTGAAACTTTATTTTCCAATCAACTTTGCAGCCCTGACAACAAGGGCTGACTAGCATTGATTTTACATAAGACAGCACTACAATGATCATCATTACATGCACTTAGACAACAATTTGAGATAAAATCGGCATAGAGCAATTAATATAAAATTTTAAATCTATTTACATAAACATTTAGATCGATGCACAGGCAGCATTTTGGGCCAGAGTTCGCGGTATGAATGACATCTTGTGTCTGTTTGATTTACTAAGTGGTGTTTTCAGTTCTACACTGCGTCTCAGCTTGTAGCGAGTTTCCACAACAGGGGCCAGAAACTGTCTGCAAGGATGTGTCAGGTCCTTCATGATCCGTTGCAGCTCTCGTTGTGAAGCTTCCTGTCGTATACGTAGCACCAGGTCTGCCAGGTTGTCGATCTGCTTGGCGTTGTGGTACTGTCCGATTGTGGTCATCTTATTGTAGAAATTATTATCATGTATGGGACGTGCAATTTGTTTGTTTCACTTTTTTCCTTTGCTGGTGATATGTTTAGAAAGAGAACCTACTGTCAAAAGGCTTATAGGCATCACTGAAACAGATGTCACTAACGGCATGGTCATTTTTGTCGTAGGCCTTCGTACGATCCTTAATGTTGTAGAAGTTTCAAGCAGGCTGTGACAGATCAAGATTAAACCACAGGCAAGCATCTTACACACAAGACATACACAACTATCCAAAGAATACTCTCCTCAGTTTGCGATCGCGTGACAATCGTAAGATGAACGTGATCTGGTTCTTAGTTAATACTGTCCTGTATTGACGTAGGTGTGGCAGCACGTAGAGGTAGATCAATTCCACGTTTGTCTTTATACAACAACATGATAATATGTAAAAATGACTATCGACCGTTCCTCATAAGCCACCCCTCACCCCCAATGCCGCTATAACATGTTCACTCGGTCGAACGTCTGGTCTACGTCAGGTCCGGTTTATCCGGTACGTTCCAACAAAAGAACCGGTTTCTACCAAAACATCATACTGGTATCCACGTGCCACCCCCTAAGTTGGACAGTTACCAACGTCATACTATATTTTGCAAAACAAAATTACACATTTTTCGTCATCTTTGGGCATATGTGAGACATAAGAATGTTTAATTCGTTGTCTACTACGTGCGTGTGTGGATGTATGTTATAGGGATACCACTGGCTCACGGTCATGTCCCACACATCCAAGATGGCGACGTTCAAATCTCCCAGAATGCTCCTCATTTCCTGGTTTAATTGGTCCGCCAGCCAGTCAGACATCTGAACGACTTCCCTGTAGTGACGATGGTTCCGTGTGTTGCACGTCTTGACGATCACCGTGGTTTTAGGATACTTCTTGTGAAGTTGTTCTATTGCGGACCTTAGTTCGTAAATACGAGAGGTGTAAACGTGGGTAGGTTCGGCTGTGAAGTGTGAACACAGGCTCAGTACAAGCACCACATTCTCACCGCCGATCATCTTCTTGATGTCGTTAGAAACACCAGCGTCACTCAAGTTTTCAAACTTCCACCAAACAGACGCTTGAATAGGGACAGTATGGAACTTGAATGTGGCCTGAATATTGCTGCTGTAGTTAGTGTAGGTTCTAAAAAATAGGTCCCCATGCCCTAGATGTATTGTTTTTAGTTGTCCAAGTCGTTCAATCCATTGCCGGCAAGTAGAGTCACCTCTAAAATACATTGTTTGGTTAGCCAAACATTTTGTGATATCCCGCGGACTGAATTGTCGAACTTTACAGGACAACGAGTGCCATGTGCCACGGAGCCAGAAACCTTGAGGTTCGATATGCTGCAAACGAGGGTGGCAAAACGGCATTGATTGCATCGCAGTCGCGTTTTCTGTTGGAATATTAACATAAAATGGTCAACGTTAACGTTAAGTAGATTAAAGGTGTATATTGCAATGTGTCTATTGTTTAAATATAGAAGTATGGTATGTTCTGAAAAACGAAAATTATTTCTAACTTACAAGATATGTAGGTTGATGAAGAAGTCGATAGTGCTAATTACTTGCTTAATTGTATCATCCATGAGACAAGACAGAACTATAGATATCGCAATGGCTCAAAGTATTTCATAGAGGCTTGAGATATCCGAATATTTGCTAATTGTGTAAAAAAAGTATTCATGTATAGATGAGAATTAGTGAATATTACAAACCACAATAAAGGGGAAACATTCTTTTAACAGAAGCAATGTAACACCCCTACACAGAAGTTTTAGGAAATAATAACTTGAGCGTATTAAATCTACTAAAGATTTGCTGGAGGTTACCCTCCAGTCACAGAGTAACTCACCGTAACTATACAAGACGTCAATTGGTCCTTCCGTGTCAGTAGGTAAATCCATCCGAAAGAAGGGCCTGTGGAGATCCGTAAATCATACACTATTAGAACAAAACATGAATGCTCTGTTTTCCATAGTTTTCCTGTCTTGTATTCGCTAACGATAGGGTATGTCACCCCAAAAGGGGTGGTCTAACCTCGACGATACGTCAACTGATGATAATCATGATAAATATTCTACTATACTATTATATGTGCCAGTACGATAGGCATTCCTATCTCTCTCTCTCTCTCTTTCTCTCTCTCCCTTTTTCTCTCTCTAACTCTCTCTCTCTCTCTCTCTCTCTCTCTCTTTCTCTTTCTCTCTCTCTCTGCTGAATTCAGGCGCTGTCACAAACATAGAGATCTGTAAATACATTGCGTTGCGGACCATGCATGCACAATGTGAACCTGTCAGAACTAAGAAATATGATACATGATAACCAAGGAGACGGCGGAATATCACTTGTTTGAACAAAAAAAATATGGTTATTCCGTGTCACTGAATTTTAAACCTGTTGGAACTTATATAAATCATACCGTTCGAAAAGCTGACGCTCTGCGAAGGTCATAAGTTGATCCACAGTGTCCGAAGAGGATAAACACTTTGTGATGCTGTCACAGGATGTTGCATTTGGTTTTGCGCAAAACCAAGTTCGGCTTGTGTTTATCACTGAGAAGTCGCACTGACTTGACAAATCGAGAGATCGGCTTGCAAGGGCAGTGCATTTCGCCCTAACGTCTTGTGGTTTATGTAAAAACACACAAGACCAAGTTCTCTTGTTGGGAACCTCTCTGAGTTCCCTCAGAAGTTGTACTGCTTCACTGGGGTGGACGAGTTGTACTTCTGGCGTCACCTTCCCCGGGAAACTGAGAAGAAAGCTAACGGTGTACAGACCATTCCCGTGGTCTTGCACCCTACCCGTTGTACTGGCGGATTGATCTTTGTCTCGTAAAACTGCTCTAATGTAGTCACCGCCATACGCCTTTCGTTGTTTGTTGCCATCCCTTGCTATGACCTCAAGAACAAGAGTGTCCCCGACGTGATATGTTAATTTTGAGTTGATGGTTTTCACAGAGGTGTACTTCGGATTGGTGACCCAGTCTAGGTTGATGCTCCTATTCGAAGAGCGCCATGTTCCTGGTGACGTCACAGTGATGACCTGTCAAGAAGACGCAATGTCATTCATCAATAGTTATAAAATCGATCCAACGTTGTTGCTTGTGTAGCCTTCCTTGTAATGATTCTTAAAGTTAGGACCAATTTCGTTTTTACGCTATGGGGACTGGCCTTTTTTGGCATTCCTTGGCCTATAGGGGGGGGGGGGGGGGGGCGGGGGGTCTCATTCGCCCCTCCTCGTAATTTTGGGTAATTTGGGATAATTGGGTATCCGCCATCTTGGATTATTAACCTTAAATGTCCTTAAAATACATCTGTTTTAACATATAACACAAATATCCCATGAAAACGGATTCAAAATAATCAAATGTTTTTGTAAGAAAGCCGTTTTTGTAATAAAATCCGAGGGAAAATAAGATAGTTTTACTTTTAATCGTGATATTTTCGGCCATCTTGAATGTTAACCAATTACGTCATCACATTAGCATAATTTTTGAATATATAATTATAAATGGCACACTAAGATATGCTACAGATTAAAGATATATAAAAACAATTTTAGTGCAGCAATAACATCTTAAAATCCCGTTGTTTAAACCCAAGTTATTGATTTTTGTAAAATATGCCTTAAAAAAACCGTTGACATGTCAACAAGTAAAATCATGAACTTATTCTATTTTGTGTAAACTGACATTGCCAACAATATCTTTTTAAAAGTCTCCAAGTTTAGTTGTCCTAGCATAAGCTGTTTGGAAGCTATACGCCGTAAAAGTTGGCGCAGGCACTTTTAGCACCCCCGCCCAACCCCCACCCAACCCCCACCCAACCCCCACCCCAATCTGGATTGGGTTAAAAAATGGCGTTCAAAGCTGGATCCTTTGGCTAATGACACAGCTGTATCTCGTATACATGTGGAATAATTTGATATTCCTTTTAATGTAAAGTTTCGGAGTTAACTTTCACACAAATAAGAATCTGAATGTTACATAAACAAACGAATACAAGATGAATGTAACAAATGTTTTAAAGAAATCCGATGAAAATGTGCATCATTATTTTTTATATTTCAGCCATACATAGTATGGTGAAATATATTGTATTCGTAATGTTTCTTTCTTTCTTTCTTTCTTTCTTTCTCCTGTCAAATCTTCAAAGTGATTCATCTCCGCCGTTCCTGGACCGAATGACCTCAAATTCGGCACAGGGGTAGAGTGGGCCAATACCTTGATGCTTTTTTCCCATTTTTTTCATATCTGCCTCTAAAATGATTTTATTGAGATTTTTCGGTCAATTTTAGACCAAAACTGTATATTTTGGCCCCTGTACCCTGGTATTACAACCAAATGAGCTGAAATTTGACAGAGATGTGCCTTGATAATGCCCCCATATAAATTCGATAACACTTTTGGTGTACAGTACAACGAAATGCTTATTTTTGCGATTTTTTGACCAATTTTTGACCAAAAAAGGACACTTTTGGCCCCTGTACCCTGGCATTACAACCAAATGAGCTGAAATTTGACAGAGATGTGCCTTGATAATGCCCCCATATAAATTCAATAACACTTTTGATGTACAGTACAACAAAATGCTTATTTTTGCGATTTTTTTACCAATTTTTGACCAAAAAAGGACACTTTTGGCTCCTGTACCTTGGTATTGCAACCGAATGAGCTGAAATTTGACACAAATGTGCCTTGATAATCCCTTCATATAAATTCAATAACACTTTTGGTGTACAGTGCAGCAAAATGCTTATTTTTGCGATTTTTGGCCAATTTTTGACCAAAAAAGGACACTTTTGGCTCCTGTACCCTGGTATTACAATTAAATGACCTTAAATTTGGTATAGATAGGCATTAGATACTTGGTAACAAGATTCAAGTAAAATTTTTGACATAAACAACTTTAAAATGATTAATTTTGGCACTTTTCTGAGGGGAAATTTGTTTTCTTTTGGCCACCTGACGTGACCTTCCGTGACCCCGCACAGAGCCACACCTGTGCGCGTCAGCCGGAGAGTTAATTGAATCAAAGACCTAGCCAATCAGCGAAGAGGAGGCCAAAGGCTAATTAATATTCATAAGCGGGGCCTCATGATCTCGTATATAGCAGTGTTCCCGCCAGGGGGAGCGAAGCCCGCCTAAGGCTCTCGCATTTTAGACTATTCAGAAGGCTTTATATTGTATCAGTTCTTAGGGGCATATCTATGATAATCGCAGCAGTCACTTAACTTCTCTTCAGGAGTTTAGCGTAACACTATTTCAGGTCAAACCGTCAAAGGCAACTAAAAACAAACTTTAACGTTACTGAGTTCAACAGTACTTATAACTTGTTATCCGAAGTTGAAACGCTAGCGATGGTATTTTCGCTGCGCTGTTAGCTCCGTGCGACTGTTGTTGACGGTCTTATAACGGTATATTTTGCACCCCTGTACCCTGGTATGAGTAACATTTGGTATAGATAGGCATAAGATCGTTGGTAAAATGATCCAAGTGAAATTTTTGGCATAAAGTAATGTAAAAGGCTTAATTACAGCACTTTTTTTAGGGGAAATTGGTTTTCTTTCGTTCTCCATGCCATGACCTTTCGGACGTTCACCCCACAGAGCCGACATCTGCACCTGCGTCTAGCCGGCAGGAAGAGTTAATTCAATTAATGGTTCAGCTAATCAGCGAAGAGGAAAGCCAAGGCTAATTAATATTCATAAGCGGGACCACACATTACGTTAACTTGAAGACTCAGGCCGTACAGACTTCTCGCCAGGATTTTTTCAAATCGTCGGACAGGGGTCCGGGGGCCTCCGAATGTCCCTGGCGGGGTCCAGGGGCAGGGCCACTGTGGGGGGGACCCAGGTGGGCGAAGCCCTCCCGGAAGCTCTTGCATTTTAGACTATTGAGAAGGCTTCTTTTATCAGTTTTTTTAGGGCCATATCTACGATAATCGTAGCAGTCACTTACTTCTCTTCAGCAGTTTGACTTTAAAATATTTCGGGTCAAAGCTTCAAAGACAACTAAAACCTCATAAACAACAAACTTTACTTAGCTCAACAGTATACAAAAATATTGTACGGGTTGCCATCCTTAGTTGAAGCGCTTATTTATAGCGCTAGTATCTTCGCTGCGCCGTTAGCCGCCGTGTGACTTTTGTTGACGGTCTGATATCCCTACGTCGCCGCCTCGCTGATATATATAACGTTATTCCCACGGACATGTTTCAAGAAAAATACCCAGCAAAAAACGCTGTTCTGCGTCAAATTCTATTCAATGAAACATGTGGGACTCAGTGTTACAGTCTAAATATTTTGTAGAAGCACCGCTGTAGGAAAGAAGGTCCAAGCAATGTAAAACATCACGTAGCATGAAGTTCGCTGTCAACTGGCACACAGCACATGACTGTTTGAAACTCTAAGTCTAATCAACAGCCGTGTTTGATTGATAGCCGGCGGTCCTTTGATGAAGTCGGCGAAAGGTGCGTTAGTTAGAAAATCTGCGTTTAGTTTTGATACGTAATTATTAGTTAGACAGTGGCGAGAATGATTATTTTCTCATCAATATTTCTCTTCAGAATTATTTGAACTTAATTGTACATCTAAACAATTGGCTTACCTGTGCAATGTTTATATGATTAATGTCTATAATGATCAGTGTACTGAAATCATGTGTAACGTATGGCTCCTAGTCAATAGATCAGCATTTTCTCTATAGTGACCACCTGTCTATAGTGGCCACATTTCTATCACTGGACTGGAACTTGCGAAAACTGCTGTATTTTCTCCAGAGCAAATGTATGTGTTCCTAGTGCTGTTGTTGTTTGACATAAACTTTGAACATTTAAATTGTAAGTAACTTTAAACTGCCAGAGTTTCAGCCCAATAAAACACTCTCAGCGCCAGGGTATGAACAGACTGACCAGACAGACGAAAATAAATCCTCGAACAAGGTTCAATCGTATCTTCCGGGTCTGGCAGGAAGTTGTTAAACTAAAATAAGAATAGGCTCGATGGCTGATTGCATACAAAGTAAAACAGTTTAACAGTTTTACAGCTTGAAGAAAACAAACGCTCCTACAGTACCTGCACCTGCTTGATAATTATTAAATCGTATGCCCTACTTGAATAAAAAAAGTTCACTGCAATAATAAATGTACCCACATCACAAGGAGCTTATACTTTTTAAACTTACACCTAGTTATCGTACTGAAAATTGTTAATGACATTACATGAAGTCATTCAACAATTTTCAGTCATGATGAAAATTTTCTGAATGGAAGGTGTGATTATTGTCATTTTCTGAAAAATAGAAGCAAGCTCTGTTTTTACCTGGAATCAATTCACAATACCAGTCCACTTTGGGGGATAATGTACTGTTAAGAGGATGTTCCATTTTTGCGCAGGGGTGATTTGGAACAGTCCAATGTTGCGTGGGAAGGGGTATGGCTGAAATATGCTGTATTTGCTCTTAAGCAAATGTCGGCCTTTCTAGTTTTACCTTTGCCTTTGGTTTTATTGCAGAGAAATGCAAGTAACGAGAGTTGAAGTCCCATCTTGATATGCCTACCTGTGAATTTAAGAGCAACAAAACAAAAATGTCAAGTTTGCAACCAGAGTTCCAAACCTCATACATTCAATGATTGCAGTAATCTGTCCTTTTTGCTGATTTTTGTTTACTTTTTATCTTAGAAAGAATAAGAGGAAACCATTAATTGGAATAATCCATGTACTTGCTTAATGTGTATCATTGGCCTCGAATATTAAATTTTACTCTTTGATGTTTACATGGCATGCTTATTTGTTTAAATGCACCAACCATTAAACTAGTCAGCATCGTTGTTCCTGTCGCTAGAATAATACACACTTCCAGAGCACGTTTCAGCACCTTCCACCATGTCAACTTCGTCATTGTCACACCGGAATTGCCCCTGTAGTTAGAATAATGAAAATTCCGCCCCAGGGGCATCGCCAAAAAGTGCTATTAAGAGTCGAAAACACAAAGCAAGGTCTGTTTGACAATGCAATATATGTTTAAACAGTGTAGGGTCTTGTGGCGACTGGGTGTTTGGGTTTAAATCCATTGATGTGCCAGTCACCTTCTTCCCTAATTGGGCCTTCACTATGAAACCGAATTAGCAGGAATCAAGCAGAACCAACCATAATGAAGTATTTGTAAAATTCGTGCCACATTCGGGTTGGAATTCCAAATGGACCTTATATCCCCTTCACGCAAGAAGGAATAAGCCAAAATACCGTCAGAATAACTATTCTTTGTATATTCCTGGGTATTTCTAGACATTCTCACTTCATTCCAGATATTCTTTTGGCCACATTCCGGCAGGATTCGAAGTTGCTTGCCGTTTTGGTTATCCAACGAATAAGAGAAGAATGGTTTGAATAATGTTGAAATGCCGTAAAATGCGGTTATACTGTAGTTATTGGAATAGTTAGAATACACTGAGAATACACTTTGAATGCCATTCGACATTTTTACACATTTTTCGAGCGCCAAAAGAACGGGCACAAACATCTTGAATGCAGTAAGAATGTCTAAAATACACTACAAATTCGCAGGAATAGAAAAGAATGTTCATTCTGACAACATTCCGCCTCATTCTTGCTCTCTTGCCAAGGGGCCTTTTGTTGTGTGTTGTGACAACCCAACCCGCCATTCAAGTGTATGAAATGGTGGGACCCAACGGGAGTCAGAGAGAGGGAACAGTTGGACAGGGAGTCTGTCAGGAAATGTTGTGAGGCCAGGACGTGAATAAAAGGTGGAAAAGGATGAAACGTGCTGAATTATTACTTAAAAACGGACCTTCTAACATTGGCGTTGTCGGCAAGAAAGGCACTAGCAACGACCATCTTCACGTCGCTTAGGACAAACTATTGCTTTGTTTTGAGGCAACTTCGACGAACATATCTCTGCAATGATCAGCAAAGCATCGCGCAGACTACATTATTTGCGGTTGTTGACGAAGCAAGGTACCAGTGTGACGGACCTTATACAGATATACCTGACACTTGTACGTCCAGTACTTGAGTATGGCCATGTAATACTGGTCGGGTGCAGCAAAGAGCAGGAACTGGCCATTGAGAGGGTACAGCGTCGGGCCCTGTGCATCATCTCCCACGTACGGAGGAAGACGCAGCGTGCCCGACTTGCCCACCTTGAAAGCGTGACGGGAGGAGGCAGCGGTACAGCTGTTCGAAAGCATGCTCAGAGAAGACCACCCCCTGCATGACTTGGTTCCATCTACAAGAACAGGGGCCACGGGACTCACGCTTAGAAACTGTAGGACAATCAGTTTACCGAAAGCCCGCACTAAGAGGCTCGGCAAGTCCTTCCTCCATAGCGCCATCCGTCTATACAACAAGTAACACACAGTAGTGCCATCAACATGTGTGCTAGCCATTACCTGTACTGCTTGTAACTTGGTGCCGTTTTCCAATAAGCTGATTTTAATCTATTATGTATATTATGCACATGTTAACCTGAATCTACAAGTCGTTGTTCGTATATGCAGCTATTGTTATTATGTGTTTTGTGTGGCTATGGTAAACCCCCATGTGTGTAATAAGGTCAAAATTCTGGTAAATGTGCGTTTGCACGCAAAAACCTTAATAAATAAAACATTGACATTGACATTGATATCTAGAATAAAATGGAATATTATTCCTAAAATAGATGTAACACATGGAGAACGTTAAAGAACCTACTTTTCGGTGATAGGATAAAAACCTTCAGTTGTTTGACCGCATCCTTTCCAATTACATACAATTGATGTCACAGTGTGATGTATACAGGTTATTATTAGAGCCTGACTTTAGCCGCGCCCTTTGTAATCTCCTCGCAATTGGATCAAATGGCTGCGAATAGTCTAAGTTAAGCCCCCTTCACAAAAGAGAAAGAATGAGCCGGAATGCCGTCAGAGTGAATTTTTTTCTTATTTCTGACAATTCCTGCAAATGGCTACTCGCAATGTGTTCCATAAATTCTCACTGCATTGCAGCTATTTGTGCTTGTTCTTTAGGCTGGCCCGAAAGTTTTTCGACAATAATTCACTGTTAAGTGTTATTGGTATATTATTCGTGAAGCGGTATCGGTCGTTTTAATTCAACGTTATTCGTTATTTGCTATCATGAATTCGGCGCTAAGCGTTACCAAGAAATTATTCGTAACCTGTCATACCCACGAAATCAAACGCTCTTGAAAATACAGGAAATGGCATTTCAAAGAATCCAAATTTCAAAATGTCTACTGGTTTTCTCCTCCGGTCAAAACTCAACTACGACGTACTTCAGTCAACTACATTGCGGTTTAACAAGGCACGACGTACCAGACAGTTCACACTAACTGGCTCCAATACGACTCAACTTACCCGATTACTTCGTAGCTGTCTGAATTGCGAATAAGGATCTAACTTTCACAGTGCATCGTTTATATGATATATGATATATATAGAATGCAACACGGTGTATTCCGTATCACCCTCGGTCCCAGCCTGACCGCGGGAAGGTTGATCCTACCCGCGGGAGGGCTGGGACCGAGGGTGATGCAGAATACACGGTGTTGTATTTACCTCCATGAAATGTCATGGCGGTTACATTTTGAAAGCGCTTGCCTGTCTGTCTGTGTACAAGATAACTCATGAACGGCTGGATTGGTTTCATACTTGCTGTGTTAGTGGGGTGTGATGAAAGCTGGAAATGGTTAGATTTTGGTCCCCCTAGCGGCTTTCCTTGGCACTTCAGCGCAAATTCCGGTTTTGCTATCAGGTGCTCTGAACAAGCTATGGCCACGAATTTTGAGTATTAGATAGCTCTTGTGCTCAGGAATAAGTGACTAAGTTTGGGCTCCCTAGCGACTAGTTGTAGGATAGCAGGAGCATTTTTGTCAAAAACTTCTGAAGCGGATAACTCAAGAAGGGAACAGCGCATTTTCATGATTTTTCGTATGTAGGTATCTCAGACAATAAAAAATTGTAAAAATTAAAATATCAATTATGCAAGAAAGAAGCACATTTGCATAATTAATGAGAATAATCTATCATAGCAGTTTTTTCAATGTATCTCTTGTCCCAAACATGATAAAATTTTGAAATTCTAGTGGTAGATAGCTTTCAGCGTCATGACAAAGTGGGGCAAGTTATAGTTCCCTAACCTTCATTTTTGGAACTGCAGGGGCATTTTTGTCAATACATTGCAAAGGGAATAACTGCAGAAAGGAATGACGGATTGACATCATTTTAGGCATGCAGTACAAGCACAGGACAAAGCGTAAACAAACGGGGCTGTATCCAGGCAGTGACGCGTTAATACGTCATAATTAAGGTCGTTAGACAGCATATACTGTAAATGCAGAGACTTTCGCGGTGGTTTAATGTTCGCAGTTTTCGCGGTAGCCGCTTCATTGCGAACGTAAAACCACCGCGAACATTTTTCCATGGCCGTTAAAGACTACAGTACATGGTGCTGTCGCGAACGTAAAACCACCGCGAAATTAAATCCCCTCGAGCTTAAATGCATTTACAGTAGATTAGAACGGACGCATAACCAAAATGGATCTTACCATCAAATTATTGAAAATTCTGTGCATGGAGCTAACAGTTATGTAAACACGTTGGCAGACTAGCATTTTGTGCATACGAGGTATTTTTGCTTAGTAATACGTTCATAAAAGCTTCCACTAAAAACAGGGCACACATCTGTCACCATATATACAATGTCCGAAGACCTCCCTTTTTAATATGGGAAGCGTTACCTTATCATATATTGACACTCTTAATTTACTCTTTAGACATTTACTCTCAAATCAATAACCTAAAATATCGATTTTTAATTTTTACGAGAACTTATACTAATGGCAAAATCTGTGTTGACATATGTCACAGAGCGCAAAACATGAAGTTACATGCATTGACGTTTATCAATAACAACTGCCAGAAAATATTTCTATCATCTTACAGTGGAATCATGTGATAAAATTCTGTTGGGACGTATATGGCTCCAAACCTAGAGATCCTGGGGAATCCTATTAAGCTACTGATTTTTTTGCCCTGGAAAAAAGCAGATTACACGACTTTCCACAGCACAATAAACGGTATTTCAGATGCTTAAACTATGCTTAACGCTGACGTATTTTCCTTCATTACTGGTCTATACAACCCTTATACGAGTACGTAAAGATTAGTGTTTCTTGGTCCTTACGTAGGCGCGGATAGATCCGATCCCCCCAGATGTAGAAATGAGTACCTGACTTTGGAGACTTCGACTCCCCGGCACACCGTGCCAAAGACACCGTATACGTATATTAGACTCCCTTGCAGTCTTCGGACGGAGCCGTGTTTTTTTTTTTGTGGGGGGGGGGGGTGGTT
>NC_049985.1:24740286-24745556 GCF_000003815.2 Branchiostoma floridae
TACGTATGTAACAACACAATGGCTCCACTGTCTTACCAAAATCTATTGGAATACCCTTCACCTTACCTTTTATCAGTGTCCAAGATAAGAACAATGTTCCAACGGAGAGAAGCTTGACGAGCAACATGTTTGTGCTTAGTATGGAAAATGAAATATTATTCCTAAAATAGGAGGGAGTTATGAACACCTCAAGAACGTTAAAGAACCTACTACCTTTTGAAAAAAAATAGGGGCCCTTTTCGGTGTGATAGGATCAAAACCTTCAGTTCTTTGACCGCACCCGTTCCAATTACTTATAATTGATGTCATAATGTATACAGGTTATTATTAGAACCTGAATTCAGCCGCGCCCTTTGTAAGCTCCTCACAATTCAACTGGCTGCGAATAGTGTAAGTTAAGCCCCCTTCACAAAAGAGCAAGAATGAATGAATGCATTAATTTATTGCTCAACAATCGCACAGGGTACAACGTGTGGCAACCAATAACAACTAAAAGATGTACAGACAATAGTACTAAGAGTCTACATTCAAAACATCAACAAAACATTATCGATAACAGTACAGTTATGTTTGAGTATTAAACCTGGTATCGCATTTGGAATACAATATAAAGAAACTGGCCAACGTGGACGGATATATGAGTTGAACACGAGAGCAATATATGGAAAATATCGTTTTCTGCACCAGTAAGAGAGATGTGTGTTTTGGTCAAGAATGAGCCAGAATGCCGTCAAAATGCTATTTTTTTCTATTCCTGACAATTCCTTGCTATTCGTAGCGTGTTCCAGAAATTCTCACTGCATCTCAGCTATTTGTGTCGGTTCTTTTCGCTGGCCCAAAAGTTTTTGACATGTTAAAAACAGTAAAAAGTGCATTCGAAGTGGAGAAGTATCGAATGGTATTCAAAGTGGATTGTATTTGATATAGACCAAAGTATAGACAGCATCACAGCCACAGTCCCATTCGTTTTTCCACAACCCCCGTAATGTTTTGAATTGATGTGCTTATTTGAGTTTATGTGCTTATTTTGAAAGTCATCATACACTGATAGTAGTTGTGATTTTAGGCTTTTAAATCTTGCATCATCTTTCATACTTGATGAAGTATTCCCGATCATTTTTCAGGCTGAGGAGAAAATGTGGGGGACGATATTGGGGAACAGAATGGCCACGTTCCTGATGTATGTAAGTATAGCAATGCTCTGTATTAGAAATAGACTTTAGGCCATGCATGTCGATTCGATTATATAAATGACATCTGCTCGCGCATCAATTTTGACCGTTTAAAACGTTTTGTACAAAGTAGCAACTATCTGCCCTAAATTGCCGATACAAGTATTGGAAAACGAATGTATTTTTAATAATGGAAGATTCAATTCCATTGTTAAGGAACAAAAAGAAAAGAATCTCATAAATGTTTGACCGTTTTCCAAAAAAAGAAGTTTTCGATCACATTTCAAGTTGTACGAAGCAGCCACAAAATGAGCAACTACCTGCTCTAATTTACAAATCCAAAAATTGGAAAACGGATACTTATGTTGTTTTACAAATGTAAAAAGTCAATTTTTTTTTCAAAGTCAAAGAAAAGGATGTGAAAGAACAAAAAGAAAGAATCGATTTTGGGGCATGCCATACTTTGTTTTTAGTCATTAGTTCAACGTTCCTTATAATAATGATAATAATAGCCTTCATTGCACATTCATGACCTATCGGGCTAAGTACAGGCATATTGATTCAAAGGGTAGTAATACAGTAGACATGGTTTCTAATACTAATCTAAAACATGGATTCTAAAACTAGTCTAATACATTTGTTCGGCTTCTTCTCGTTTCTTAGTAATGTTAAATATGTAGCTAGAGATGTGTTGGTATAATATCGTCTGATCAAAACTCATAAGAAAAATTAATTTTTCAAAACTAGACAAATATGACCCCCTCCCCTCTCCTAGGGCGGCGGCGATTGTAGTGTCGGCCACTAGGGGCGCGATTTTAGTCAGGCTAACCAATACATATTTCATTGGTTTGGACAAAGAAAAAATACCCTTCACGCACAGACATAACTATATGATATTGCTATCACATTCTTTGGTTTTGTATTTTCTCGTTCGGTAACCTAACAAGCTGAGTGACGTCACTGCCGGAGGAGCCACAGTTTTCCCTGTCGCAAACGTCACCGTTCCAGTCGTGAAGGTGAGTCATCTTGACGCACATGTAAGAATAACGTCCTAATAGGTTCCAATAGATTCAAGACACAAGGGAAGACACTGTGTCAACCTGCTTAGCTTGCTGAAAGCAGACCTAAAGCACAGGGGCCGAACCCTTCCTACAACAGCAAAGAAACTCCTGGAGCTGAGGGAGCTTGCAGGATGCAAAGCACAGTGGAAAAGGATGAAGAAAGACTGAATGCAGCTACAGGACTTTTCTAAGGCTGTAGATGCAGAATACAGTGAATGATGATGATGAAGGCTATCGTCCGTCGTCACATTTCCAAACTGGAGCCCGGCGGGGCAGCTTTTGGAAACGAAACGTACGATATAAAAGACGACAAATACACAAAACGGACTAAAAGTGATTGAACAACATGCCTCGTGCATATTTCAACCAACATATATCTTTGTTTAGCTCTTACTTATTCAGTCTCCTGATATACCTTGTTTCAATTATGTAATCTTCTATCTACATGTCTAACCTTCATCAACGTAAAGCCCGAGTAAGGCCCACGCGGGGCAATTCCTACCAGGGCCAGGGGCCGGCCCGTTGTTTGCGAAAACGAAAAATTAAAGTTTATGCCAATGTATAGTGCACGAGAATATATTATTCAGTTACAGAATATAATACATCAAGCAAATGGACACATTTTCAAAAGATTCAGAGGTTTCAGACAGCATTCACTGTCTTGTAATCAGTGTCTAAATCTTAAGTCACTTATAAGAGATAATACAAAGACGTGGGCCTATACAGATTTATACTGTAAGTGGAGACAAATGGTTGTGTGTTTGCTTCATTTTCAGAACGCCGGGTTGTTGTTTATGGATCTGCTACGGTCGGGGCGTGGTGATGTGAACAGTCTACATGCCGGGTGTCCTGTTGTTATCGGATCCAAGTGGAGTAGGTCCATTATCATACACTGAGTAAAGCCTGGCTATTGCACAGAGTTGTAGCCAGCCTAAAATTATTTTCCGTCCCCTCGATTTTGCATCCTATCGAGTGCCTAAGGCGCGAGACGTCGGGATATTTCTAGGTTGGTTCGGGTGCATGCCCCCCCCCCCCCAGAAAATTTTCAAATCTAGACCCTCTGAAACAATATTTCCTGCATTTTGAGGTGTACATTTTGCTGGTAGATTAAGCTGTTTAATGGCATCTTATTTTGGTGAAAAATTACACAAGGGAGATATTTGTGGTAACCGTTATAACCTCTGGATGGATTGTGATGGTTTTGTTTATTTGTTTTCAATTGTTCCATTTTATGGACCTTTTTCCTTCTCTTCGTTTCTATTGCATGTTATACTTGTATACACTTTGCCAGCCGTTGATGATGATTTTACCGATAGAATAACTCCTGGTGGGTAGCACTATTATTATTACTTTACCTTTCTTTTGGAAACGTTTGGTACTCCTTTAGCGTTGTATTTTTCAAAGGTTTGGACTAGGGAAACACCGAAGATGGGGCAGATCCTTGCATCTGCTTGGAGATGACTTCAGCATGCACCAATAAGATATTTCGGACACTAGCTCGACTACGCATGCACAAGCGACAGTAATACTGGGTAATATGTCAAAGGTAAAGGCCCCTGAGACGTTAAGAGTCTCGTGTGGACATTTGTACTCTCCAAGCAGAGGTAAGGCTCCGACTGTTTTTTTAACGTTTTTTAGTCGTTTTTATCGGGCTTTTTATTTTGCATTGTATCTTGTATTGTCAAAACCTAACGCGTACTTCAAGAAAAATGACAAAATAGAAAGCCCGAGAAAAACGACTAAAAAAACGTCGAAAAACAGCCGGAGCCTAACCTCTGATTGGAGAGTAGAACATTTGCGCAACAATGTCCAGACGGTACGTAATGTCGCCTGCAAAATTGCGGAATGTTAACTGTTAAGGGCCTTCATCTTTGACATATTACCCAAAGTTCCTGTCACCCGCGCATGCGTAGACGAATGTATACAATAGCTTCTACACATGGCGCTATTAGCAAGTCTTTTGCAACATTCGAATGAATAGGAGGCTTTCCCTCATGTTTATTGAGTTTTGTTGCAATTTCTTTCAGTTGCCAACAAATGGATACACGAGGGCGGAAATGAGTTCCGGAGAAAATGCGGACTCAGCCCGAACGAGTGACTGCTCCATAGGACAAACTCGGCGTTTTATGAATGACCAGAATACTGTTAAGAATATGAGAAAACAACTTAACATAATTACTGTGCAGCAATATCTTGTAATTTTCCCATAAGTAAACTATTTAACATAGATGGCACAAGTAATATTTATGGAACGTAGTTTTAATACATGACGTAAAGACGTATTTTACTAAAACATCGATTTTTGTGCTTAAGGTCACGTTGGCTTGATCATATGAATTACATCCCCTTGGAACCCAAATGCTGACATGAGGTTGCCTTCATTATTAAATCTAAGCTAAGTGTTTAGGAAGGTTGAAAAAATGACTAAACACACAGAATATGCCAGAAAGCAATTACTCAAGCAACTGGATGATGTTGGCAACGGTCAGACGTTCCAGATAGTATCCACTATCTGACGAAAGAAAATGGGTACTATCTGAAACGTCTGACCGTTTCCAAAATCATATCCAGCTGCTTGAGTAACTGCTTTTTGGCATATCTTATTACCTGGATGTCTAATCTTCATCGACGCACACAGAGTATGGTCTACTGATGAACAGGAGATTCTTCATGTATGGCCTCACATATCGTCTTTGAATTTGGAAGTAACGTTGAAAGTGTTCTAAGTCATAGGCACTGATGTATGTTATGATATAAGTTGCTGAATGGTAGTGGGCATTGTCAGAAGACGGATTAAAATTACAACGTTGTGAATTCCTTAACTGTTGTAGCTAGTTACTTACATATGCTATCAGACATTAGACCTAGTAAAATCATGTATTTCCTTCCAACACTGAATTAATATAGGGATTACCCTAAATTGTCGGTCGAACTCCGTCAACCTTGTTCACAGAATGACCCTTCTCCAGCAGTGACGTCAGGAACACACCACTTTTGCAGGAGGGGGTCATAAGTATCAGAAAGTCTATGTGGTGGT
>NC_049985.1:24745656-24768950 GCF_000003815.2 Branchiostoma floridae
TAGACCCACTAAACCTAGGACCATTGTACGTTGTGATATACAAAAAATTATCAAGACTATATGGCATACGTATTATCTGACTTTCTGCAACTTATGGTCCACTGATCAGTTATATGATACATACGTATACGCATATAAACTGTTTGTCTAAAACACAAAAACTATAACTTCATACATCAAACATACCGGTATATTATGTACATCTCTGTCTAAGCTACCTAATATAATCTAAATATCATCTAAAGATGTCGTTCCTTTGTCCAGTTATCCTCCTTAGAAGATTTTGAGAAAAACGCCCCTGCAGTTCCAGAGTAACCTGCTAGGGGACCCAAACATACACCACATATTCCTTACGTCACAAGCTATCTTCCACCAAAAATTCAAGACCATAGCACATCTAGGTCAAAAGATACAACAAACGGAAATTCTGCTGCAGTACCAAGGTCATAATATACCAAGAGGCCCAAAATTGGCCTTGACCTTCGTCTTCTCAACACCTACCCACATATACAATGTACCAAATATCATTACAATCCATCTAGAGGTTCATGTGTTATGCTGACCATAAATATCCGGAAACACAAACAAACAAAGACACACACAGACACACATGCACGCAGACAGACAGACACACCGAAAACTATATCTCAATTTTTCATGGAGATTAAAATGAAGAAAGTGTAGGCGGAACGCGCTGCACACTGCATGACTGAATGTGTTTAATCAGGTATCAAATGACCTTTCACCCCGCTGTAGCAGTAACCTTTCACCCCTTGCTGCTCCAGGCAGACTTGCAGGAGGATTGTGTGGAGGTAATAATCATCACTGGAAGCAGGCAAGAACCAGATATACATACAAATTAAGACTGCATTGATATAAAATATAGCGGGTAGAGGCCATTTATATGGTATGTGGGCTACATTAGTCAGAAATGTAAGACTTTTCGGGGTGATCGACGAGAATGGTGGAGGGGAGGGGGGCATCTTTACCTTCTCGGAAACAACGTCTCATAACACTTATTTATCCGCAACCCCCGTCCCAATAAGTAGTTCGGGTTAAAATAGTGCACCGCAGTACTTGCAAAGGCCGTAGCTTAATCTTCCGTTCACAACAGCGAGGTGGAATCAAAAGGACAAAATATTGTCACTATACAGGTCGAACCAAATATGGAAACCTGGGCGTAAACAATTACCGCTTGCGGTCCTGTCTATCATCATGATTGACGGCGACAAAGAAGCGCTTCTGGGATATCCAGAATGCGCTCTAGTTTCGAGCGCTTTTGGAAAGAAGCACATCTGGGATGCAGGCCTATCCCAGATGTGCATCTATCCCAAAATCGCTTTTGGGATAGATCAGCATATATTGGACCAATTTATTATATATTGAAATTGCAAAAACGCAGAAAAAAGCAAACAACTAATCGTAAAGAGCTTGTTAGGCCTACCATTTAAAGGTTAACGTTATTTGCTTGCAAATGTTATCGTTTGAAACAAGAAACAGTCATGCCTTCTATAATACCAGAGTTACCAACCTAGGATTGATGTGTTCAAAAATTCGTACTTTCCCAGAACTATCGTAGAGTGGAATTTGTTATCACCAAGTACAGTAGGGGCATCTTCTCTAGGTAGTTTTAAAGAACACTTGCAGATAGATGTGCAAAAGTTAGGTGTGACGGGTCGTTCAGTGTAATATAACCAGCTGCTGCTGCACCGCAAGCCTGCGAAGCTGGTGTATTATGCCGAATGGCGGTTATACCGGCTATATAGATACAGATACAGATATCTATCTAGTTTTAATTGGTCTGATTTCTTCTTTTATTGTACTTTTTAGGTTCGACATGGAAGAGGGAGGTATTGAGTATCCTACTGCTGTTCACCAGAACTTCGATGATGGGTCTCCTGCTGGATTTCTATGCAACCGGGATGCAAGTCAAACCAAAGACCAGCCAACAGCAAGCAAATCCAGTGCGGTCAGTCAACCGAAAGCAAACACTGGTGAGAAACCCTACATGTGTGGGGAGTGTGGGTACAGGACGGCATGGGAGTCTCATTTATCCCGACACATGAGAACACACACAGGAGAAAAGCCATTCAAGTGTGACCAGTGTGACTATTCTGCAGCAGAAAAGTCGGCCGTGAAACAACATCTAGCAAAGCACACCGGTGAGAAACCCTACATGTGTGGGGAGTGTGGGTACAGGACATCATTGAAGTCTAACTTATCTCGACACATAAGAACACACACAGGAGAAAAACCATCCAAGTGTGACCAGTGTGACAAGTCTACTGTACATCAATACAGCTTGGATCAACATCTAGCGAAACACACTTGTGACAAACCCTACATGTGTGATGAGTGCGGGTACAGGACAACTCAGAAGTGTCACTTATCAGTACATATGAGAACTCATACTGGTGAAAAACCCTACAAGTGTGACCAGTGTGGCTATTCTGCTTCACATAAGTCCACCTTGAAGCAACATTTAGCCAAGCACGCTGGTGAGAAGCCCTACATGTGTGGGGAGTGTGGGTACAGGACATCTCGGAAATCGCACTTGTCCCAACACATGAGAACACATACAGGGGAAAAACCCTACAAGTGTGACCAGTGTGACTATTCTGCAGCACACAAAGGCAGTTTGGACCAACATCTATTCAAACACATTGGCGAGAAGCCCTAGATGCCTTGGGAGTGTGGATACAGGACAGCTCAAAAGTGTCACTTATCCAATAATATGAGGACTCATACCAGTGAAAAACCCTAGAAGTGTGACCATTGCGGCTATTCTGCGGCAAGGAAATCTGCATTGGACAAACATTGTAAAATACACTGTGGAACAACAGTACATGCTTGAGGCATATTTGACGCGGGAAACTCGTTCCAGTCTTTGATAGTAATCTTTATTAGTACAGTGTATAACTTTGAGTGGCTTGGTATACGAGGGATCGCTGTTGTTGTTTATATCGTGCAATCAATACAATGCGTAGATTGTAGCTCTCAGCAGTCAATATCATTGTTAGAATAGTCACTTGTTTACACTTGTCACCATTGTTATCTATACCGAATTACTTTATGTATGTTTACTATATCTTCTGTATGCTTCATGTTGCAATTAGCCCTCGGGCAAGAACTTGCAAATAAACTTCTCTATATCAGGGGTATTGGGCAGTTGATGCCTACCAGAATGTCATAAGATTGGATTAAAAATTGATATTCAAATTAGCAGATCAAATTACTGGTTAATATATCAATCAAGCTTTTGCCAAACACCTGCTTTTTGCCTACCATTGCGTCACCGTGACATCATCATGATCGCTTGTATTCCGCCAAGTGTTTGAGTAAGTTGTGAAATGAGATGCTGTGACATGAAATGTAGTTTTAGTGACTGCCATGGCTGACATGTAAGAACATAACTCATTAGTGACATTAGGAAGTTTTGTTAAAGTACAAACTTTTGAGAAGAGAGCTTTTGTGACATGAAATGTGATTTCAGTGATGTATGGGAACATAACTGAAAAGCGAAAATAAATATGTTGAATAATGAAAGTGCAAATTCCACTATTAAGTTATGTGATTGGTTTCAATATTGTGCCACAGTAGTAGTCCACTGTGTTCTGCTGCTTCATTGGGCTAATAAACACCCTGCAGCTGCTGCAGTCTTTCTTCAAATTTCTCCACTTTTTCGTATTCCTGTTCATTGCGAGCTTTCCTAACTCCAGTAGAGTCCTTTCTGACTGCAACGATCCTATATAGCTAGTCCTCTATATGTAACAGGCATATTTTATTTTTGTGTTGGATATTACAGTTCAACTAGTTCAAGAATGACTTCTACCAACACAGATTAACTTGGCAAAAATCTTAGCAATTTCCCTATACATACCAAGTATACCTAAGTCAAACTTGAGCATGTAGCTCATTACTAAGCAACATGCTTAAGTCACAACTGTGGAAGATTGCAGTCCCACAGGATGACTCCAGACAGAACTTCTGGGGCATTAAACCAGGAACAGGAACATGCAAACAGGTTCATGCGTACAGGATCCAAGTCAAGATCGATAGAGAATGGCTGAGTTGTCGTAAATATATTATCTAATCATCATTATCTCAGTCGGGAAGGACTTTTGAAAACCTCAACTGACATCAGCTGATGATCAAAGTCACTGCAAAAGTTAGGAAAGAGACAAGGAGGGAAGAAAGAAAGTAGGTCATACTCAAAGTGGCTCTCTCCTTGGTGCTGAAGATCATAGCAAAGTCTGTGCTTACGCTGTATATTAATATAATGTCTCCGATCAAATAACCACAGATGATATCTGGAATATCTCTTTCAAGTTAACAGGAATTCTAGGTACTATGTCAAAGGTTGAGGCCCGCAAAAAAGTAAACAAAGCCCGTCTGGACGTTGTTATGCAAATCGAAAGAATGGTCAAAACAAGGACTGTTCACTTTTTCTGGGCCATACCCTTTGACATATTACCAAGAATTCCTGTCGCCTCACATGCGCCCTGACTTCTGTGAACGGGCTTATAACACGTTATATTTACACGCACGCACGTACCGCTATTCCAGAAACGCACGGCAATTTGTTGCTGTTTGTTCTACAACTTGTTATGAAGAGCGATAAAAACAACTTTTCTACACCATACTCTACATGGCAGACGTAGAATTTCGGGCAGACCAGCCTTTTCAGTCTGTCACATTATCCTTTTATTGGTTATATCCAGTACGTAAATTGCTTCTAGCGATACGTAATCATATGCTTCCAACAAGAAATTAATCAAAACACGTCAGTAGACAATCTTTATTTCAATCAGTATGACGCTACGTACAAATTGCAGTAGATATGTATGAGTCTAGCCAATAAGTTAAACGCATTAAACACACACGACACGTCAAATCATTCTCGCCCGGACCACAGCCTAATTTCTGAAACACGGTTTTTGGATCAAATGTTTCTGCATGGGCCGACAAATCCTGCATCTTGTTAGCCTCTTTCACCGGCCTCTCTGGGGGCATTGGCGTAAGTTGTTTGTGGGAGAGATTCGTGATTTTTAACTGGGAATATGCCGGGAAAGGAAAATATGCCCCGAAAGGAAAAGAATGTCGGGAAAGGAATATATGCCGGGAAGCTTGTACTCGCCCCTAGCACAAGCTCCTTGGCATAATTTCCTTTCCCAGTTAAAAATCACGAATCCCTCCCCCAAACAACTTACGACATTTACCCCAGAGAGGCTGGTGAAGGAGGTTAGCATCTTGTGATGTATTGAAAAATGTCTCACACATATTTTAGCACGCGTTGCGTGTCCACTAGCACTGGAGAAGCCGAATCGGCAGAACTAATCTGTTAAAACTGACGGAATAAAAGTTCAAAATGAGAACAGACTCCTTGTGGACTAGAAGGAACGAAATCTCAGTTAACGTCATGTTTCCAGTCCACCCATATCGAGTTCTAACGTTACATCCAATCATCACTACGTTACGTAAGTACAGCAAACCTTTTGTTGATTGAAATTTACAGAAATGTCTTTTTTTTGCGACACCTCAAGGATGGAGACAGTTATACATTACTTCCATGTGCCCCATGGAAAAAAAAGGACCCTGACGACAGCTTTGATAATTGACCGTTATGACTTCCAAAAGCTACGATTCTGCATTGCGTATATCCATAATCATCTATCATGTGTTCAAGTGCTCAATGGAAATAGCAAAAGCAAAAAGGGGAAAAGAATTTGAGGGATTAAAGAAGCCATCTACATCAGAGCTTTACAACCATCCCTGAATAGAGACGGAGGGCGCCATAGACTTCATGCAACCTATGATCCACTGCTCACTGAGTCACGTGTTCTATCTGCATAACGTGACGTCACGACAGCAGTGGATTGTTCATTCCAAATCCAAGACTGATGCTGTGCAGTCGAAAATTTGGGTGAGCCCAATCTTTGTGTTGGAAATCACAGTTCAACTATTTCAGAATACCCACTGACATTTAAAAAACATCAATAGCGTGGGAATATACATTTGATTATACACATTCGAAATATTGCAATGATTTCTGTAATGTCACCATCTTCAAAACTGAGAAGATGGTGACCGGTTCCGTTATACGCGTGCACATGAAGTGCCCAGTGGTCGGCCACAGTCAGGTTTCCACCCCGTCCCACCGTGACCAGTCCGGGGTACCCGTCCCCCCATCCCTGCTGCATCCTAAAACCTTTCCGCATCCTGAATTCGCGAACAACGGTGCCGTTCTTAGTCCGAACCGCTACCTGTAAATAGTCCGAAAAGAACGTTGACCTTACAACACGATCGACAAGAGCGTCCGCCGCAATACCAAGGAATGTATTGACAGGCAGAAAGGGATGTAATGTTCGTATGTCATGTGTCATTTTTGTGTACTGCATAGTCAGCCCTTCAGCAGGCGGATTGCAATTCCCAATGTCCCATTGGTGGCCTCTACCACCGATGGAAATGTACGCATCTTCGGGAGCTTTCGTCTCGCATTCAGTCTCTGACGCGGTGGCGGGAAAACTGCGGAGTTTGAGGCCCCTTGGTCCTAGCACTACGACCCGCCTGTTTGAGGCGTCAGACATATATACCTCGTTGCTAGGCGACACGACAACGTCACAGAGTTCAGGGAGCATTCCCGCCTCGTGTCCCTTTCCACCTACGGCACTCATTGTTTGTTTGACTTCGTCTGGTCCTTTTCCTGAGAAAGAGTAAAATATTGGTAAATTTGGTGAATTCTGAAGTGTTAGCTCTGTACAGTTCTTTGTGGTTATTATTAACTAAGAGAAATATCATTATTCTGAGCTGGCACAATTAAAGCTAAATGCACAACCCACCGTACGTGCAAAGACGTGCTGTCTACGTGCAAGAACTGGGCAATCTTTTGGGATCCGCAAGTGGTAAGTACCGCCTCGAGCTCCGTACGAACTCGTAGGGAATCCGACGGACTTTTGAGCACGGAGACACGTAGAACTTTACGTGCAGGCAAAACTTTGTGTGCCATCAGGCTGCGGATTCGCCCCCCGTACGTGCCAGTACGAGCGACGCGCCTGCCCTGTACAGCGGCTGAGCCTAAACGTTTTCAGGAATACGTGGCGGACTTGGCCTCCCTAAAAACGTACGGACAAATTGCACGTATGGAAGGTTGTGCCCTTAGCTTCACTATGCACATGATGATAGCATGAGATTGCTTATCATCATCATGCATGTTCTAGACATTTTCTCATCTTTTTCAAGGCGTGTGCGAAGTACTTTGTGTATCACCTTCCGTAGCGCTGGTTGGTTGAGGCGATGTGTAGTCCACATGTTGGCTTACGTCCGTTTGGGCCAGGATTGGGAAGGTAGGGTCCGGCAAAGTCTGAGACCAAAAGCGAAAATGTCGTTAGAAAATAAAAACTGTGTAAAAGTGATCTCAAACCAACTTTCCACTGTCCGCGACAAGAATGGCAGCCACATATGTAAATTATAATCAGTATTAGCGGTGCCGGTACAAAACCGTTCTTCCTGGACCGGTCCAGAAAAACCGGACCTAAAAAAAATCAGTAGACCGGATGTCGGACGGATTCGAAAATGAACAGATTATATCAGTAGGCCTTCATGTGTTTGGGGGCTTACCGTCCCAAGAAAATAACAAGAGCGAAGCAGAGGGGAGATGATAGGGCTTTTTTTACCAAGTTTCTACAGCCAAAGCTGGTCTAAAACAGAGGCAGTGAATTTTAGAACGCAAATGGACGTCGGATACTCCACCAAACAGAATCCTTTGTAGCAAAATTAACCATTGTGTTGTGAGTATCGCCCATTCACAAGTTTTCGAAGATAATTAGGTCCAGGTTCAGGTCCGGACCTGGACCTAATCCTCTGGACTTGGACAGTACCTAGACCTGAATTTTCTGTACCGGTACCCAGCCGCGCCCTATTCTGGATACGTGTATCGGGAAAAATCCCCTATTCTAGCTCATATCAACAGTTGACAATGCTTCAACACCCGTCCTAAAGCGTAGTAACGCTTGTTCACCTTTATCCGCGGGTTAACCTATATCCGTTGTTTATAGAAAAAAAAAAGGATTTGGGGATAATAGATTGACTTGCAAGTTGAAACGTCCGTTTACTTGGTACTGTATTGGATTCCCTAATTACCTTGTTTTTTTAACAACAGATATAGGTTACCCCACGAATAAAGGTTAATTAGCGTTACGTGTTTCCTTTCAAAGAGCGTGCAATGAAAGATCTCTAGGTGCGAAGGCAGGTTCATTAATCACTTAAACAACCAACCTACACTTGAGAATGGAAACAATGAGGTATAAGATTCATATAAATGCATAAGAATAAACAACGTTACTACTACATGTATCAAAATATAAAAGATACAAAACAATAAACGTAATGCAATCGAAATATACAACTCCTCACCGTTGGTGTGAAACTGTCCTGTTTTCCTGGTATGAAGGTTGAAATGAAGAGAGCCATAACAACAAACAGTCCTGCCACGGCTACTCCAATAATAATGGTACTAGCGTGACCTAGAAAACAAAAACGGAAATAAAAATAAGATTCTTCCAAAATACAACACCCCAAAATCTCTTTCTCTATCCCTCTTCCCCTGCATAGAAAAGTATTCTGTTGGTAGAAACCTGTGAGAACACGAACTAAAACATTACAAAACCCTTGTCGTAGCGTCTTGAGTTGAACTAAATACGAACAAACCGATCATCGCTGGCGAAAATAAAGGGTGCTCTAACCACGTTACAATTTACGGTAATAATGACATACAAGTAAAAATAGAGATGCAATTTTCCACAACGTCGTTTTAGCAGAGTGAAGTACCAGTGAAGCTAAGGGAACAGCCCGCCGTACATGCAATTTGTCCGTACGTTCTTTGGGATGCCACATTTGCGAAGTATTTCTGGAAACTTTCAGGCTGTACAGGGCAGGCGCGTCGCCCGAACTGGCACGTAAGGGGGGCGAATCCGCAGCCCGATCGCACACAATGTTTTGCCTAAACGTAAAGTTCTACGTCGTGTCTGCGTGCTCCAAAATCCGTCGGATTCCCTACGAGTTCGTACGGAGGCGGTACTTACCACTTACGGATCAAAAAAGATTGCCCACGTTTTGGCACGTAGACAACACGTATTTGCACGGGTTGTGCCCTTAGCTTTATTCAAGTGAAATAACATTATTAACATGACTTACCTCCAGCTGCCTGATGTTGCCGAACATTTGGGACGTACGTATACGCTGGGTTGAGCGGTAACGCGTTACCACTATAAATGGGGTTAGGAAGTAACGCGTTACCACTGTACATGGGGTTAGGAAGTAACCCATTCCCGACGTTAGATGTTTGGTTTCCATAATGCCCTTCATCTTTGTCATAAGTAACGGCGTATGGTTGGATGTCAAAGACATCCCCTTGTTCGTCATTTGTCCTTCTATGACCATATTGGTCATGAGCGACTGCATATGGACGGATACACTCGTCTTCTGACACAACTTCACTCTCTGTTCTGTTCTGTTCTGTTCAGAGCTTTCTATACCCTCCAATTGTTGGACGACCGCTTCTGTTTGAACTTCATCATGACCGATGTTTTCTGCTGCGCTGTTTGCACCACAGACCTCGACATCTTGCCTGTCCGTACTGGCATCTTCGACATCTCGACCGCATTGATAGAAGTTGAACAGTGCCTCTTTGTGACAGGTACCCCTCAGTTGGTATTGCACTACGCTCTCTGCGTTATCAACTTCAGTACCGTAGATGTGTTTTGACGGGGGATCTTCTATTTCTGATGGACAGACACTCGAGGAGTATGGCAAGTCTACGCTCTCTGTGCTATCAACTTCAGTACCGTAGATGTGTTTTGACGAGGGGTCTTCGCCTTTTGATGGACAACCACTCATGGAGTATGGCAAGTCTGCGTTCTCTGTGTTATCAACTTTAGTACCGTAGATGTGTTTTGACGAGGGTTCTTCGCCTTCTGATGGACAACCACTCATGGAGTATGGCAAGTCTACGCTTTCAGTGTTATCAACTTCAGTACTGTAGATGTGTTTTGACAAGGGTTCTTCCGCCTCTGGATCTGTGAATGGATTATCAATATAAAGTGCTTGATCCTGTTCAGTTTGTTCAACGTGTGTATAAGAACTACAGCTTACCGGTAGCGATAGACGGTCTGCAGTGTTTTCGGGACTGAAACCCAGTCCGTCATCCTGGTAAGAGTGTTCAAACGAAGCGTCGCTAAGGAGGTAAGGTAACGGGTCTTCCGTGTAGCCGGGAGATGCGTCCGTTTGTCCCGCTAGGCTTTCCCGGTATGAGCGGCGCCGGGGCTGAGCCTCATGTTGAACCACAGGTTCTGGTGTAGAGTCAGGGCAGTCACGGACATGAGACAGGTCTGCCTGTGCGGCCTGCATGTTGGTGGGTATGTCATAGCCAGAGACACAGTCATAGTCTTCGGTTGGCTTGTTCGTTAAATCCATCGAAAATCTGAGTCAGAGCATCTACAGAAGTATCCTCGTACCTGTTCCATCGGGAGCTCTCCTATGCCTCTACGGTGCACAATGTATTACGTACTCGCAAAGGACCATTAGATCACGGGGTTGGTTTGTAATACTTCGCTCCTGGTGCGACGGTTACAAGTTGAAATCAGACCATCCGGCTTGGAAGTCAGGCCGTCAGAAAAGTGTTTTGTAGGACTGAGGCAGGCCTATGGCTACCAGACTGCTAAAATGCATTGTGCAGTGCACTATAATTCTTCCAGAGCTCGGGCTATGATGAATTCTAACCTTACTGTTTCGTGGTTCTGTGATACAAGTGCTACTATGGATCACTCGTAGCGCTATATATGTATAGCCGTAGAGCAATCGATAAGCCAGCAGACAATCTTTCTACGTAATTCCCAAGTAATTTGTCGAGCTGAATAGATTCAGATTAGTCTGGCCAATCTAGAAAATTTCAAAAAACAAAGCAACAAGAGTTCGGCGATCTCATACCTCCTTGAAATATTTAGAGTTTTTGTAAATATTTTTACAAATGACTTACACATTTATATGATTTATGAATGGTGATGTTCATCATTGACTAATGTACACATGCCACAAGTATAAAATTCTCATCATTAATCGATTTTGCAATTTTTGCACATATTATGCAAATCAGTTCCTCATTAGCATATTTGGTGTCTGCTTATGTTCCACCTATCCTGATTTACATGTCTTACATTTTGGGGGGTTGTAAAACCCATGAAAACGTTTAAAAAGCAACTTTTCAATTACAAATGTACGACAGCGTGGTGAAAAATGGTATAAAAATTATTCTGCCAAAAAAAGTGCACCAAAACTTTTGTTCGAACCCCTAAATCACCAACTTGCTCTATGCCACGAAACATCAGGGTACTAAGTTTAGATTTGCATTTAGAGTGTACTGTTCTGTGATATGACTTCGACCATTTCAAATGACAACGACAGTTAACGAGATGGAACTTATCTCAGGTGTCGTGACCCAGTGTGATTTTTATTTATTTAAATTAACCACGTTTGTGGAAGGATTGACATAACAGGTGACTATCACCTTTTCAAATCAAGATGTCAACCCGGAGACCAGACTGTAAGGTTTGATCCACTCACACCGGGAAGGACCCGTACCCTTTTAGATTAGTGTGGCTGGCTCTTACGTATACGTGCGTGGGGAATGGCTCTCCCCCAACACAGGACATCCATTTAACGTCCTATCCGAGGGACGGCCCTAGCCGAAGCTATGTACTCATTTTCACCTGAGTCAAGTGAGTAAGTACACGGGTCTGATACATAACTGCATCCATAGTATAAATATTAACGTAATTACATGATGATAAGACAGTTGAAGTTGTTTCGGATAAGGAGGGTTGGGTCCTTGTATTCCCATTATTGCATATACTTGAGTCTCGACATAAGATTTATTTCATTGTATTCAACTGTCCTCAAGCAACCTACATGTATAAATCTCCAATATGAAGCCTCTACCATGAATTGACCATGGTGGGGGGGGGGGGGCGAAAACGCTAAAGGGGGGCGAAAACACTAGTGATCTCGCCCCTCCCGGGGGGGGGGGTCTGGGGTGGGGGTTGGGCGAGATCACGGGGGGGCGAGATCGCTGTCACAGGTAAACTGGTGGTTAACACACCAAATCATTCAAACGGAATTTTTGAAATATTCATTACAACTGGAATATAGAAGTTTTCTTTTACAGAACTAGTTTTTCTCACCTGCTGACGTTTCAATGTCTGTCAGACATCTTCCTCAGAGCTTTTAACTGGAGTTCTGCTTCTCGCCGCTATATGTAGCCGATATAGCTGGCGCTTTTGCGGCGAAAACACTATCCCAAATGTGGCTGGGTTTGTAACAACCCCCTTCCCCCTTCGCACCGGTTTATCACTGGGGTAGGCTTCCTTATTATGTTACCTTCATAGAAGGTACATATTGTTTTTGGTTTGTTTCTTCTTCTTCTTCTTTTCCGCACAAATAAAAAACATGAATATCTCCGAAACTAGACCTTGGAATATCTCGTAATTCAGCAAGCTGGTAGGTTTGCACATAAGACACTGCACCTTGGTCATTTGGTCCCCTAAAGATACCAAAAAATGATTTTATGGGGCAAAAAAGGGTGAAAAAACTAGCAATTTTAACACAAAATCGAACTTTCGAGCCCCCATAGAATGTTAGAACTAGGCTCCAAGGACCCGGGGTCAACGACCGGTAGCTGTAGAACCCGCCCGGGAGTTATGGAACGTGACTTCGAACGAGGTCAACGACCGCTGCTACGCAACACGGAAGTGGCCGCCCGTCAAATGATGACTTCATCTTGCTTTGGACGGCCTGAATTAAGGCAGAAGCCGTCCTCAAAATGACTTGTGGAATTCATTTTGCCAAGAAGTAATAAAAGATAGCTTTGACTTTATTTTGCCGAATATCGGCACCCTTTGCATATCAACTTAAAGGAAGGTAGAATGCGCCGACACGATATTGAAATTTAATGCCCCCAAAGTATCAAAACGTGTCTCGGTCTGGGTCTATATCGAGTTAATTTTAAGTATTTGTTTCGATGCTTTTCTTGATTTTGTTTTAAACGTTTTGCAATCTGCATGCACAAGTTTTACTCTGAGCCTTCCAAACATTGTTCAAATTCTATGTTGTGTTCGAGTTACGTCGAATCGAGAACACACACGGTGTGTAGTTCGCCAGCACTAGTCTGCCACTTGTGTTTTCGTGATTCTGTAAAAGCCGAGGTTGAGTTGCGTGCTCACGCGATAATTTGGCGAACAAACGTGTTGGAGAGAATACTAGTATTAGTAGAATCTTCTCAGACAGGCCTACAACTGTGGTAACGTTACGTGTATGTGGCAACGTGGGGATTTCATCGGATGTCTCCTGACATGATAAGTAACTGGCGTATCATCATAATAATGTAGCGAGACATGTTCGTTTTTATCCACGGTACTGAATAGGAAATCAAGTTCATGCATAGAGCTGTCGTCTAAATAAAACACGGATTGGTGTCACGGTTGTAGTTAACCGATTTTTGAGTCAACAAGAACATTTGAGCAAAAACAAAAAAAAATTATGACTACGTTATATTAGGCGCAATTTCATAGGGTTCGTGCAAATGCTTAGGCACCCCTGAAAACATGCATAACGATCGTCATGCATTTTACGCCTGAGACATAAAGGTATGTGAAGCACAAGGGGTGGAGTTGATGAATTTATTTCGCTATTAAACTGACCTGATCAAACAAGATTAACTGAAGCGTGGAACGCCCTCCCCATCTTAGGCTATAGGTCACGGTCATTCCGTTCACCTTGTTGTTCATCATGTAAGTTACCACAGCGCTGCGTTGGTCCCCAGCAAACGAAGTCTGGACTCTGGGAAAATTACAATTTATCTACGTACAGCTTTATACACGGTGGGGTTGTATAAAGCCACAGCACAAATCCCCAGGCACAAATCAGCAGAAGTCTACTCGAAAGTTCAATGTAGCAGAAACCTAACCCCTTGAACTTTGCATGATTGACAGGCGGACGGGTTTGAAGTGTGCCGACTGCGGTATGTATTGATAATGAGGGCAAAAAAAAACTACGTACATCAAACGTAAATCAAAATTGTTTGCTAAAAATAAAAGAAATTTGTGAAATATTGATTGCGGGCTCTGAAAAAAATGATTGGGCCGTTCAAAGTATGAATGAATTTACACAGATTGACTGTGACAGGGAGCATAGCGAGCACGGTGGCGCGTACTGTGAAGATCACGTGCAGTGTGCAGGGGTTGTCATATCAATTTCTGGCGTGAGACGGTGGCAACTGCTGAGTGAATGAATAGAATAGATTTGTGGCATTTTTAGCGATTACGCTAACCAGCTATTTCTGTGAATTTGTGCGATTTACAGTTGTTGGTAACGAGAGGTGCCCTCACATTTCACGCCCAGAACTCATGGTGCTCCCATCGCTACTTGGCAGGTCAAATTTTGATGAATGGATTTTTAACAAATGCGCATTAATACGGTTCATGATCCCTTCGCGCTCCACGTTACAAGCGGCAAACTCTGTGAGACGTTTTGTGAATGTACCTTCCGATTTTGTGGCATGCTAGACAGTGTGCCGTAACTTGGTGCGCTTGTTTTACTTTTGCTTCAGAAGTTAGTGATGAATTAAAGTAGACAGAAATAAGAATTCAATTCTATAATATTTTAGCTTCTTTTGACATTTAAACTTTGACTGTATGAATTTTTGTCTTATGTCACGAGAAACGGGTTTTATGCACTATTTGCGACGGTCCTACTAGTAAGAAAATCATTACGAAAAAACAACACCGCCTACATCAACAAATCTTCGTGTACTTTTTGGAAAATATCTTCGAAATCTCTCTATTAAGTTTCAGTTTCATTGACGGTCAGCCTAAAGGAAGTACAGCACGCCTGACATCGGTAGAAATTTATATTTTATAAGCAACTTATTTTCCACGTTTTATGAAAGAACGCATTACAAGCATGTGAGGTCCGAGCGGCTTGCAGGAGACTATTTTGAAAGACATTTAAATTCACAAAGATTTTCGATTTTTTTGTTACTTCTGTAGTAGCAATAACTGATAGTTAATCAGATGAAAATGACAACAAAAAGTCAGCGCTAGGACGATGCGACCGCGTGACCGGAACACTGGTACTAGTGGTAGGAGGAGGGGCGCCGACCGGCCGCGGGTTTGACCGGTTGTTCTCTCTCGCCGCCGGCGGACGTTAGGAATTGTCAGCACGACTGCACCGTCCGAAATAAGATTTTTGCAGACTTTGTCTATATTTACGCGCCGAGTTTGTCCGTCAACAATGACGGAAAGAGCAAGATTTAACGTATTCTTGTGTTATCAACTGATCTTATCGACGCGCGCTCCGCGCCAAGTCGAATACTTGTGAATTTTTTCCGAGTGATTCAAAACTTTGTTTTTTTTTAAACATATGAATATGTTGAAGGAAACCAGTTTTATCTATGGCCCTCTCCCAAGCCAAGACAGTTCTCCTTTTCCCTCCCCCAAGCCGACAAAAAAGTTCCTAGGCCCTCCCCCAGACGACAAGCTTTCCCACGATTATGTCGTCGAGTAAACCCTGTTGACGACCGTCAAAAGTGTAGAACCTTTGTGGACAGACTGCCCAGTGCCCATGTGGTTGTTAGCTATGCAACTGATGTGAGGATGATGAAAACCCCTGTTTAGAATAAAATGGGACACTGTGTTTATTATCCAAGATACGTAACGTTACAGATAAAAAAAATATTGAAATTCATTCGTCTCTTCTTGATCCCTTGATTATCCTGTATCATCTAAATCAGGTAGAAATGCTAGGCTAGACCATGTGTGAAGGTAACATTCTGTATTTGCTTGCAAATATTACCTTTCTAGTTAAGTCTTATTTTCGGATTCATTACAACTTTTTGGTAACAAAGATGTTGTCAACAGTGAAATGGCTTACACCAAGGAGGTTATATTCACAAGGCCTTCTGAATATAACTGAATATAACCTCCTTGCTTACACTTAACGCTAGTTCACCTTTATTCGCGGGGTGACCTATATTCGCTGTTTGTTTTTAAAACACGGCATTCAGGCTCTGGTATTTAGGGATACCGGCATGTTGCCAGTGGACAGACTGTGGTTTCAAATTATGTGGTCTAAACCGCCGCGTCGACTTGATACCCCTAAATACAATGTTTTTAAATACAACGGATATAGGTTAACCCGCGGATAAAGGTGAACTAGCGTTATATGTCCTGTATATATACATTTACAAATGTTCACAGACAAAAGTGACTGAGCAAAACTCCAGTACAAGATGTGGGCTGATTTCGGCCAAGGTGACCGTTTGAAGACGCCATTTCGTTTGTCCGGTGACGTCAAACAGTGGCTCGAAGCAAGGGGCATAGATTACGTCACTTCCGGCGATGAAATCAACACCAACGTGACAAAGTGTTTTAGGGAGGACTCCGAGACGGGAAAGTTGCTTCTCGACTTTCTGACAAAAACATCTCACGTGTCAGCTCATCCAGAGATAAAATCAATGGCCTTAGAGCACATTCGATGTAATTCGTCAGTGATTGACGAAAACGTGATCTTTAAAGGGATTATTGAAGTCATCGCCGTCAAAAAGAATTAATGCTACATGGCTGCACATTTTGTAGTACTGCCATCTTGTACACCACAAAGATCAAGACGTTGCGAGTCTGTTTGCGAGAATTATCGTTTCTGGCTAATTTTATGATACCATGCTGAGATATCAGGTCAGAAATGTTTTCCTTCCCCAAATGTTGTAAGGTATGTGGCTTGTTTAATGCAAAAGAGATTAATTTTAGTTTTTTTTACGTTTTCCTCTCTCAATATAAAAATATGTACATGTTCTTTCATCGGAAACGGACGAAAATTAGTGAAGGCGTGGATGTGATACATATAATGAAGTCAGTTTGGCAATATTGGTGGATGGGCTGATATATCAATGTAAACGATCTAGCATGCATAAGTCTGGGGAATGTTTCTCGCGTGCGTGCTGATGACAAGTGAACTGCTGATTTTGGCACTTCAGTAAGACTGCCTTGTCTACGCGTTGTTTTGAGTTCTGGTCCCTGCAGTTGGCATGGATCAAGTTTACGCCATTTGTGCAGATTTGCTGCCAAGTTTTTTTTTTTCTCAAGGCAGAGAATTTACAGCTGTTTCCATCGTATGGTTTCTGGTGTAAAGTTTCTTAGTGAGATAAACCACATACTGTAAGTACATTTAAGTTCACGGACATTTAATTTTGCGATAGCGGGAAATGGTCTTTTCGCGGTGGTTTTAATTTCGCGGTAGCACCGTGCACTGTAGCATCTTACTGTTATGGAAAAATGTTCGCGGTGGTTTTAAATTCGCGGTGAAGCGGCCGCCGCGAAAATCGCGAACATTAAACCACCGCGAAAGTTTCTGCATTTACAATATCATTGCTCCATCTGTCCGTATATTCACAGTTGTCTTAAGAAGCGAGAAGTTAAACCTGTCCTTGTTAGGACTACAATAGTCATTATAAATTTATTAAGATACAACTGTGTGTTTTGTTGTGTCAATAAAGCTTTATATATAATGTAAACGTTGGAGAATCATTTTCTAACATGATCTTCTAATTTCTTTTGCAATATAAAAATGATATAAATCTACTCACCAAATCCATACCCACTCCCTACATGCTAGTACATTGTATTGTCTTTACATTATTAAAATGTGATGTTGAAATACCAGTCTTTTTGGTGCTTTTCAGTTTTACATTATTAATCTGTATTTGTTGAGAAAAGTAAAGTTAAACCTGTCATTGTTATGATACATTAGACATTGTAAATGCAGTAAGATATTATATTCCTAATATGTTATTGTACTACTGCTGTATCAGCATGGCCTGTGCTTAGCTTGTAAGAGGATAAATGTAACGCTAGTTCACCTTTATCCGCGGGGTAACTTATATCCGTTGTGTTGCTAAACAGGGTATCCAGCGGTGTCAAGTCGATGGACGATAGTTTCAAATTGTACTATTTTCAAAATATTGCTCCATCTGTCGACTTGATATCCCTAAATACATTGTTCTTAAAAAAGAACGGATAAAGGTTACCCTACGGATAAAGGTGAACTAGCGTTACTTTAGAGGAAGTCTTTCATTCTTAAAGCGTTTGATGCAGTTTTGCAGTCTCAGATGGTCCCTTAGTCAGCGTGGATGAGGAATCCTGAGAACGTGACGAATCTGCCGCTGTTACTGTACAGATCGTGGCCACGTGACAACCTCACCCAAACCTGGTCTCCAGGCTGTAGGTACAGAATGGCACTGTTACTACTGGACTGGCTATGGTTATGGGGCTCCCCACCGCTGCTCTCATACAAACCCACCATTCTCTGTCCGTTCTTCATCAACAGCAGGTAGCATTTGCTGTCAGTTGGATGTATCCTACCGGTAAAGGTGAAAAAGTAGACGCCTCCTACTGGAGCCACAAACTTCCCCGTTTCCTCGTTGTACGCCCCGCCCACGTTGCTAAGGATGACGTCATACTTCACCACCGTGTCAGACGATACCTTCGTAAGCCTGGTCGTTCGCGCCACGGAAAACGCCACGACAGGTGGAACAGGTGGGCTGGTACCAGGTGTTCCCTTCTCACCTGCCGGGCCCTGTTCACCTGTGTCTCCCCTCACACCTTTCGGTCCGACCGGACCCAGCTTGCCAGGCACACCTCTTGGAGCTTTGTCACCTGGCTCACCTTTAGGCCCTTTGGAAACACATAGCAAATTGAGAGATATAACTTTAATTGCCTTAATGTACACGTAGCCTGAACGACCTGACCGGACTATAGTGTAATATATCTACTTACTACCTGCAAATCTAGTGTGTCACCCCGACTGACAGTTGTTCTGACTGAAATTATTGACGAGACAAAAAAATGCAGTGACTCTCGGTCGGGTGGTCAACTAAAAGCTGAAAAGTGGAAATACAAAAACATGAAACTAGATACACAGTGCAAACTAATGTCGGTACGTATACGTCCGTAATGTTATGTTACAATCAGATAAGGCTACTCCTGGTTTTCAGTATCTTTTGAATAACAAAGCAATGATATATTTTATGTGCATTGTATGTAACGTTACATATTTTTGCACTGTATGGACATAAATGGTTCAGGTATGACGAGTTGTTTGTGACATAGTGCTGTGCCTCTAAACCTGTACCTGAACACTTGGTGTACCTGTACTAAACTAAATAACTACTAGACACCGCTTTTCAGAATAAATCCCATCTCAAAGAGGACAGTTTTGATAACCTGCCAGTTGAAGATAGAGAAAACTAATAAATAGACATGAACTATTACTTACTGGTACTTACTGGTAATCGTCATGAGACTCAGATATGAATATTATCGTGCAAAGATGACAATTTACGATTTAAAGAAGACAATTGAGTACATCTTAATTTTACGGATAATTGACCAGAATTGTGGCACAAGTAAATGTCCGGTCTTTTACCTACACCCATATACCTCAAACTCACCTTGCGGCCCGTCAGCCCCCGGCTCGCCCTTGGCTCCAGGCGCCGCCACCACCGTGATGTTCTGACTGTTGTTCAGCTGACGGGAACAGACTCCGTCCCCGTCCGCCTCCAGCGCAGCTAACGCGCGCAGGACGAGAAGAAAGGAAACCAGCAAAGCGATCTTCATCTTGAGTTGGAAGTTGATGCTGATATCAAGACGTGTGCGGGAGTGGAAATCTTGGCTCTTTAAACGGTTTCTTAGCGTATACGCCTTCAAGAAATGAGGAAACTGAAACCTCCGTATGCGCAGACCCGAAGATCAACTGAAAACTATTCGTCAGGGGTCGACCAGGAGATGTGTGTTAAGTTGGAAGCTTAGGAAAATGTATACGAAAATGTAAATGTTTTATTTTGGGTCATTGATTCATGTGAACTGCACATATGGTGTATGTCTTCCAACTTCTTTTGTGCAAAATATCCGGAGTGCGTAGCGTAATTGGTAGAGCGTTCGGCTAGGAATCTAGAGGTCCTGAGTTCGATCGCCGCCGTGCCCTGGCGTTGTGCTCTCCAGAAGGACACTTTACACAACCTTCCTCTCTTCACCTAGGTGTAAAAATGGGTACCTGACTTCGGTTGGGGAAGTAGAACAAACGACTACCTTTACCTGTCTGTTCTGTGTATGTGGCACTGTTAATATAAGTTACTAACTTGAGTGCAGTGACATATTGTCCTCGTCTGTCCAAAAGTAAATAGTAAAAAATATCCGTTAGGATATCTAGATTGTTATTTATCACAAGTTTCTCAACCTTCTCATTTCCCGACTTTTTATCTGATTGACCCCTTGAAGAATGAAAGCTTCTCTACGTTGTAGATCTCATTAGGAAGTAGCATACATTCGCATAATTACACCAGGTGCCATTATACCGCCACCTCAAAAAAACGTTAGTATGGAGGTCTTCTAAAATTGTCTTCAACACCTAAATATCTAAATTGTATTACATTTAGGATATTTAACATTAGGTGTTCAAGACAATCTTGGGAAGACCTCTATACTAACGTTTTTTTAAGTGGCGGTATTATGGCACCTGGTGGAATTATGCGAATGTATGTTATTGTAGTGGCGCAAAAGTTGACAAAGTATGGTAGTTCTGATAAGTTCAAGATTGCCAACATCAAAGTCACTTTCGACATCAACATCGTTTCATATGACTGAACATATGGAAGCCATAACGAGCAGTCTTTTTTTTACATATTTTCCAACCAAGTGACATGTAACACAAATTGGCATGTTTTGGATCCATTGGAGTCATCGCGACAAAGGCACATAGGGCATACATACACAATGCCATTACCTGTTTGCGAATACGTTTTCTTTCAGATTTACTAATCACACATTAGCTGTAACGCTAGTTCACCTTTATCCATGGGGTAACCTTTATTCGTTGTTTTGGTTCTAATGTATAAGCATTCGTGAATATATTTGCCTACTTGAACACAGTGAGGGTTATCGACTCCCAGAATTAAATATGAAATAATAGTATCTTAAGTGGTAGCAGTTTTAATCCCAGTGACTTCATGGTTATGGTGTAAACTAGGCACAAAAAGTTTTTAATACCTACTTTGTGTGTGTGTTTGTCTGTGTACATGTGTGCGTGTGTGGTAGAATAAACCGCTGGCAAAGTATGTAAAATTGAGTTTAAAAGAGACCTCCTGTAAAATGTTATTATTGTCTAAGTTAATTGATATACTTGTTGTTATACAATCACAATATCATGCTGAAATACCAGTGTCCGTGTGGGGTTTTATTTTTATATTGTTCAATTGCATTCTTTCTGTAACTTCAAAGTATTATCAATAGAATACCTATGTATCCTACATAATTGCCTTGTCAATTACATCGAGGCTCCATCGATCTCTCAATTTTCAATGGTGAAAGTCATTTGCCTACGCGATGATATACAAAATGATACAATATACAACTTCCAGGTCGCCGGATGTATTTTTATGTTCCGAGCATACACTTTCTCACCCCCCCCCCCCCACACACACACACAACACACACAGGAAGAGAGAGAGAGAGAGAGAGAGAGAGAGAGAGAGGGGGGGGGGGGCAGACATACATACATACATACATACATACATACATACATACATACACAATTACATATACACGGATAGAGGCACACTTACCAACACACACACACACACAAACACATCTTTTCACATAAGCCGAACAATTTTTTTTCTGTCATGTTTAAAAAAAATACAATTATAAGAAATACATGAAATATTCAGATAAAACGTTGATAGAGAATTACTATCTCGTAGTACGGTACCAATACATCAACACATATAACCTCACGCTGACAAGTAAATTAATGAAAGACATTCTCGAATTAGACCACAACCATTTAATCTTTATTAGAGTAAGCAAAAAAATAACAACAAAATATTCAGCTTCCTTAAATTCACCAGTCTCAATGACAGACAGCAGATATAGCAGCGTTCGTAACTGCTTGAGTGTTAAAAGTCTTGATGGTAACAATGATTCTCATTGTTTATCTTCTGGCGATGGAAATAGATTACATGTAATTCTACAGCAATGTACTGCCATCAGTTGTTTTTCTTAACATGATCGTTACCACTATCAGGTCATTACTTCTTCAACATTATACAGATAATGAAACAATGAATGATACGTCCTTTGATTTGTCATCAGCATACGTTTTGTATCAGAAGTTCTTTACAAGTTACAAGTTCTTGAACATTGCCATCAACCATCTCACCATAACATGATCGTAAAAAATCTGCTGACGTCATCGATGTACAGATGTAAGTCATACATGTGACAAAGAAAAGCAATGCAGCATTTTTCTTTAATACGAACTGCATTCACACGAGTTTCAAGGTGTCTTCCATAAAAGTCTTAACTCTGATACCAGAGTATATGCTTTTTCTTTTGCCTTCAGATGGAACAGTTTAGACTTTTGTGTTAGACTTTCAACTGTATAGACTGGGGTCCAACTTTCTTTCCGTTTCCTATGGTTAATATAATATATACTTGAAAAAATGGTACTAAATGATATAGATAAAAAAACATCTATGTGTAGATGGTGCCACATGTATTTAGGCTGCTCTGGTGGACTAACAGCCTGTGTTCTATGATAGACGTGGCATCGGTCTCAACATGAGGTGGTTTATCAACATCATTGGCAATACCTATACACAGCGTCTACTTTTACGACAGAATCACAATATCTTTAGACTCAATGCCTTCAAAACAGGAAAACTCACAATCTGAATGTCAATCACTTATCCCCAAGTAAACTTGGTATGATATCTGTCATCAAAAGGACATTCTGTGTCTGTATCTAAATACATGTAAATGGTAATAAGAAGTAATAAAACATGCAAAAACTATTGGCACAGCGTCTACTTCTATGACAGAATCAATTTCTTTCGACTTCGGGCCTTCAAAACATCTAGGAAACCTCACAATCTGAATGTTGATCACTTATCACCAAATAAATTTGGTATGATATCTGTCATTAAAAGGACATTGTGTGCCTGTATCTAAATAAATGGTAATAAAAAGTAATAACATGGGCAAAGTCAAATGGCACAGCGTCTACTTCTATGACAAAGTCACCGTTCATCAATTGTTGTCAAACATAATTTCATAAAAACTCACAACCTGATCTTTTCCCATTTTTACCAAGTAAACTTGATATGACATATGCCATCAAAAAGACATTGTGTGCCT
>NC_049985.1:24769050-24801225 GCF_000003815.2 Branchiostoma floridae
TACTCAGTCTACTTCTATGACAGAACCACAATCTGCATGACTTGTCTCATTCCTGAAGTACAGGAAAACTCACAACCTGATTGTGTCTACTTTTCACCAAGTATTCTTGGTATGACATCTGTCAACAAAATAACATTGTGTGCTCATATCTAAATAAATGGTAACGAAAAGCAATAAAATATGCAAAATATGTTGGCACAACGTCTACCTCTATGACAAGATCCACATTCACAAACTTACTAGTAGTACTATCTTCCTAAAATTCAGGACTACTCACATTCTTGATGTTGCCAACACGTTATTTGTCTCTAGAGGGACATTGTGTGTCTGTATCTAAATAAGTAATGGTAAAAAGCAAAAAAAATGTAATGAGAGTGAGAAAGAGGGAGAGAACGATAGACTGGGAGCGAGCAAGCGAGCGAGTGCGAGAGAGGGAGGGAGAGAGAGAGAGAGTGCGAGAGAGAAAGAGAGAGAGAGAGAGAGAGAGAGAGAGTGAGAGAGAGAGAGAGAGAGAGAGAGAGAGAGAGAGAGAGAGAGAGAGAGAGAGAGAGAGAGAGAGAGACCACGTAAAAGTAGTTGGCACAACCCGAACAGTCACCGTGATCTCCAGTCTTGCAACACCAGCCGAGGAACAGCAAGGAAATTCGCAGTCAGGTTCACATTGAGCAAGTTGTCCGTTTGGTGCCGAGTACCCCTCACAGCTCTGCATATCATCGCGCTACGCTTGAGTCTAGTTTTTCTAGGGTAAAATAACATTTAAAAAAAACATTTAAAAAGATATACTGAATTTCTCTATCGAGTATACTGCATAAAAGTGGTGTTAAATGTAGCTTTAACTTTTAGTTGATAGACAAAATTTTGATGATGCTAGATGCGGGATGGTATCTGTGCTAATACCATGGTAAGTGTACAGTAATATCGGCTCTCCATGTTGTCACACCTCATAAACCATAAAATGAAGCCTTGAAGAAAGTTTTGGTCGTCACAGCAATCGGAGAGTATTATGACCCAATCTTAGATACAAAATGTAGGGTGAGGAGTCATTCGTGTGCAGCTGATTGCAGGGGTTAGAGTAAGATCTCTCTGACTATTGTCACCAGAAGGCGTTCAGTTCTTGCCAGGGTCTAAGCAGCCTGACAGACAGATGCCAATCAATGTTGTATACATTGTAAGATTAGAATAGCATTAATGAAGCATTCCCCTTGGATTTTGTTCAGGGAGGAGGAGAGACAGGAATTACCTACCGAGTAGTCGGTACAGCCATAGCATCTACAGTGTTTCCTAGAGTTGCCACACCACCCGCTCTTGGAGCAGCATGGGCCGTTGCCTCCAGGGTTGCATTCAGCTTGTTGTCCGTTTGGTGCCTTGTAGTTCCTACCGCACCGCCCATCATTGCGCCAGGACACTTCAAAATAGACGTAAAACATCAAATAGCAAACATTTCAAAACATATACAAATCTTCTATGGAGTATACTGTATGAAAGGTATGTTAAATCTAGCCTCAAAGGTGCTCTATGGGACTTTTTGGTTCCAAAGTTAAAAATAATCTCGAGAACAAAACATTCATGTGAATGATATATAACATTACAACCACTTTTTGATTGAGATATATGCATCATTATGTCGTATTTCCGGTGTCCGTCAACTGTGCAAAAACAGGCTATTAAAGGTCTGAAAAACCATCACCAGGCTGATAAGAGAACAGAATAGGATGACCCATCTGTGGCCTGTGTTGTTTGGAAGATGACCATTTTAAAACATGTTTGTCTGATGCAATGATGCTGTAACATGACTCACTGAATATTGGCATGCAATGCTATAGACTTGATTTATATTACTATGCAAAGAAAGGGTAGGGAAATTTACTTGTTGTATCGCCCTAAAACTCCATAGAGCACCTTAAATTTGACAAAGTTTCGATGGTGCTAGATGTGGAATGTCATCTGTGCCAAATGCCATGGTAATTTCACAGTAATAGCGACTCTCCATGTTGTCACACAATACATACCAATGCACTAAAGCCTTGAAGAAAGTTTTCGTCATGTCACAGTAGTCGGAGAGTATTATGAACCACCCTTAGATGGGGTCAGAAGTCATTATTCCTGTTAGTCACTATTGTCTATTGTCACCAGAAGGTATTCAGACCTTGTAAGGGTCTCAGCAGCCTGACCGACAGATGTTAGTCAATGGTGTATACATGGTAAGATTAGAATAGCATTGATGAAGCACTCCGGGTGGATTTTGTTCAGGGAAGAGAAGAGACAGGAAGTACCTTTCCGGTAGTCGAGACAGTCAGGGCATTCACAGTGGTTCCTAGACTTGCCACAAAACCCCTCTGGGCTACAGCATGGGAACCAGCCTATAGCGCTGCATTCGGCAGGTTTTCCGTTTGGTGCATTGTAGCCCGCACCGCACCGGTAATCAGTGCGCCACGATTCTAAACAGAGTAAACAAATCAAAAGCAAACATTTCAAAAGACATACACATTTTCTATGCAGTATAGGCTGTAACCGGTAAGGCTAATATTCCAATGGTTTATAGTTAAGCAGAGTTGATGGTGTGATCTTTCACTGTCAAGAACAATACTAGTTACGATATTTCAATGTATTGAAGTACCCTTTTTTCAATACCAGAAAATTTAAAACAATATAATATCATTTCAATTACAAGTACTGGCAATAAGAATACATTGTTTAGGCTAGGACAAGCCCGACTTACTAGTTCCGGTTTTGACACCAGCTACGATGTACCTTGACACTTCAGAAATGTCTTGTTGCTGCTCTAGCTGCTGCTCCTTGTCAAATGCATCTGTGTGTGAAAGATAGTAGTAAGACTAATACATCAAGGGTTGATAGTTTAGTAGAGTTGATAGTAATGTATTTTGCTTTCTGTAACTGTAGCATGATCTTAAAACTATTCCTCCTAGAAATCTGACAAACATTATGAAAAGAACCTTGGCTAATAGTTACCTTCAAGGATCCGAAGGCTGTTCTCCAGAAGCTCGACCACTTCTGCCTGCTTCTGGCTGCTCTCAGCTAATACATTATAAGGAAAATGTGGGTTTAATTGATGCAATAAAAGCCACTTCATGAATTCTCCATCATGTTGATGGTAAATGAAATGTTGTGAATGATGGAGAAGTTTGGAACAGATAAATATTAAAACAAGAAATGCTTTTAAAGAAAGCTGGCAAAACAGCCTAAAAATTGTAAGAATGAAATGGAAGGGAGAAGGTATTAAATGACTGGACACATAAGGAAAATTTCACGCCTTTCCCTATTAACGTGTGCTTGGAGGGTAAGCCCCCCTCCCATTTCCAAACGTAAGCTGTGCTGCTATGGCAACGTCAGAATTTTTTCTTCCTTCTATTTTGCTGCAAGACAACCAATAGCCACAGTATTGTCCTAAGTATTTCATCAGTCGAAATAAACATTACAACTTCTCGGATGCCGTTTAGATTGAATCTAAACCGCATAGCTACCTGGAATTGCGAAATTCTTAATACAAAATGAAAATCATCAACGACATTCTTGACTTACATTCAAATGACCAACCATAAGCACGTCACCGGAACGTACTGCGCCTGCGCGAACCCTGGTGTTTTGGGGCTTGGTTTGGTCAACGTTGCATTGAAATCCCGCTTGTTGCACAGTATATGTTAGAGACATGGTTTCATGCAAAACGTACACGGGATTTTACCCTTATATACGCACGTACTTTCTTAAATGCGGCCCTTTAGTAAACCGGGGGTTTAGCAAGGTTTAGCATGTCTATACTTTTCGCGCAGGCGCAGTACGTTCCGGTGACGTGCTCCAGCCATACAATTTGACCGAGTAAGGGTGTCATGGAAATCCTTTTCGTATCCTAGTAATAATTTAGCTTTACAAATTGCAATTGAGTTAGTCAGGACAAAATAAATCCACTTATCGCAATGTTAAGTAACATGTGTTACACTTTCAAAGGAAATTGAATGATTTAAATGTGTTTGAAACTGACCTGAACATGAAGCAGAAAGGAGTGCCACACATCCAAGGAAGATGACAGCGAGAACGCCCATGTTTGGTTGTCTTCTCTCTGAAATAGGATCAAGCGTTCAATTAGTACGTAGTAAGGATAAGAACATTCTGGACACCTCCTTATGAACGCATTGAAATCATCTTTCAATCTGTCATTTCCAGCTCCCAATCGTGATCAAATGCACAATGAACCTTTTAAACAGAATTCTAATGAAAGAGGTCATTATTCATTCAGGGAGCAACCTCATAGAGTTTGATGAGTCTTTTCTGGAACCAAACAATGATGCTTTGTTTGTCTGTATTGATCACCATTTTGATTGCAGGTGTAGTAATTCTAGAGCTATTTCCAGAGTAATGGAAGACGACGTGATAGTGATTTTTTTCTACACTGCTCTTCTTCTCCTTTATCTCCTTTGCAAATTATCGGGTGCTGCCGTTTAGGATGGCGCATCAGGCCGGAGGGACACACAAGAGTGTCACATTTTTAATTCAAATGCGTTCGTCATACAAGTGAGAGCAGGCGGGGTACCAGTCGGATTTTAACCTGCTAAGAAAATACTTGTCCGCCATTTTAAAGATGCACAGGCCTCAGGTGAAACAGACACACGGTCTGACAGTCTATTGAATTATTGCTGGTTATGCCGGCTGTATGTGAGTCATTTGAATACTGTAAATGCATTTAAATTCGCGGGGATTTAATTTCGCGGTAGCGGGAAAAAGGACTTTTCGCGGTGGATTGAAGTTCGCGGTAACAACATAGACTGCAGTCTAATACCGTAATAGAAAAATGCTCGCGATGGTTTTAAGTTCGCGGTGAAGTGGTCATCGCGAAAACCGCGAACATTAATCCACAGTATTTACAGTAGTTAGAAGACCTGTGATTGCCTTGTAGTGCCAAAAAACAGAAACAGTAGAAATGTCTGATAGTTAGAGTCCTTACAAGGCAACAGCTGACATATTTCAATGTATATTTATGCACTTAAACAGGCAGATGCCCACTAAATGCACCGAAAAATGCCTGACCTCTGACCCATCAGCTGACCGAACAACTTCTGTCAATTGTTGTTGATAATAATTATGCTCTCTGACCCGTGTAGAGATGGCCCCGTGTTAACAAAGGAGTGCAACAGTTCGTTGATCCCATGGAACTCGGGCCCCGGGCGAGCGAAATTTTCAATATTAACATGCGACAAAACAGACAATCTAGATTGGTGAAGACTTTGCTTTCTTCAGTTTCAGTTTATAAATGACACCAGTATTACAAGTAGCCAGGGCTACTTGAATTACACTGAAGCTGACCCGCCTGCGAAGCTGAAAAATTGACCCTTGACTTCAAAACCGCACTACAGCCAAGTGAGAGGGCCTTGTGCTAGGACATGTCGACAAAAAAGTCTCAACTTTATATCCCCTGACAGCCACAAAAACTCAGCGTTTTGGCCCTAATCAGAAAGTAGAAACCCTCCTCTGTCGCACCCACCTCAAAACTGCCAGGATTTGTACCCATTTGACCAGGAAGAAATTCTTGAAGTTTTAGACCCTGAACTATATTCAATTTGCATGGCGGTTTGGCTGGCCGATCCCCTTATGTGAATTTGATGGGGAGACTTTCCAAAATGTGACTTCATCAAAAATATGTGAAAGGGATATAAAAAAAATGCGAAATGTTTTGTGAAGTTACGAAATGTGAATAACACATACTTGCAAAATAGTGCCTAAATGTTGGAGGGAATATTTTAAAGAACAGAAAAGGGGGCGTTGTCACAGACAACTATACAATTAGTTGTCCTTACAAGGCAACAGCCGACATATTTCAATGTATATTTATGCATTTAAACAGGCAGATGCTCACTAAATGCACCGAAAAATGCCTGACCTCTGACCCATCAGCTGACCGAACAACTTCTGTCAATTGTTGTTGATAATAATTATGCTCTCTGCCCGTGTAGAGATGGCCCCGTGTTAACAAAGGAGTGCAACAGTTCGTTGATCCCATGGAACTCGGGCCCCGGGCGAGCGAGATTTTCATTATTAACATGCGACAAAACAGACAATCTAGATTGGTGAAGACTTTGCTTTCTTCAGTTTCAGTTTATAAATGACACCAGTATTGCAAGTAGCCAGGGCTACTTGAATTGCACTGAAGTTGACCCGCCTGCGAAGCTGAAAAATTGACCCTTGACCTCAAAACCGCACTACAGCCAAGTGAGGGGGCCTTGTGCTAGGACAAAAAAGTCCCAAATTTATATCACCTGACAGCCACAAAAACCCAGCTTTTTGGCCCTAATCAGAAAGTAAAAACCCTCCTCTGTCGCACCCACCTCAAAACTGCCAGGATTTCTACCCATTTGACCAGGAAAAAAGTCTTGAAGTTTTAGACCCTGAACTATATACAATTTGCATGGCGGTTTGGCTGGCCGATCCCCTTATGTGAATTTGATGGGGAGACTTTCCAAAATGTGACTTCATCAAAAATATGTGAAAGGGATATAAAAAAATGCGAAATGTTTTGTGAAATTACGAAATGTGAATAACACATACTTGCAAAATAGTGCCTAAATATTGGAGGGAATATTTTAAAGAACAGAAAAGGGGGCGTTGTCGCAGACAACTATACAATTAGCAAATTGGGCAATGGTATGTCAGTATGTCAAAATGGCATTGTTACGATTGAGGTTGGATGTTTATCTGCATCGCGTTTCATGCTTCACATTTCCCCAACGTTTCACATTTAAAATGTAACTTCGAAGTGTGTGAAATCATAACTACGCTTCCGCCTGGACAGGGAAGTATGAAATTTATGAGAAAGCTTAACAAGAATTGGAACAACGGCAAACAGCAGAGCAATCACACCTGTTCCTGCCTCACGTAGCAGAACAAAAATTTTGATCCCTTACAAAGTCCCCATCATCTTGCCTTAGTAATCGTTTAACGTTAGGTTAGAACAAGAAGGCCCCGATATTGTACAGAGAAATAGCAAGAGCTGAAACGTGACGATACGACTTGTTTTAGGAGGGCGCCACACCTCTAATTACAAGCCGAAAGCTAAGGGCACAACCCGCCGTACGTGCAATTTTTCCGTCTATGTTTTTTGCCACGTCCGCCACGTATTTCTGAAAACGTTCAGGCTGTACAGGGCAGGCGCGTCGCCCGCACTGGTACGTACGGAGGGCGAATCCGCAGCCTGATGGCACACAAAGTTTTGCCTGCACGTAAAGTTGTACGGCAAATCGTTCATCTTTTTTTAAATTAATAATTGCGCATGTATGCTATATAATATCGAAACTTAACAGATAACATTGCAAGTTTGATAGACTACAAATATGCGTATGAACGGGGCAGGTACTCACAGGTATGTTCTGTTGTTGACAAGCGCACGTCTTACCAGCTCGTTGTCCACTCTCCAACTGTGCAGTCAGAGTTGTCGGTCAGTCTGTTATGTATATGCATCAGTGTGCATGTCGTTCTATGATTGGTCAGATTTGACTCGTACGTTCTACCGAGTCACCCGCATAATTTGCTTTATGAAAGGGATGCTACGTGATTGGTTAAAATGGCATCTCTGACCTTTGTGATTGGTTAAAATGGAATCTGTGTGTTTGATTGATCGCTGAGGCTCCGTCATGTGTAAATTGTCTATTGCATAGGGTCTAATGTTTGATACTTTAATATCTAATTTAAAATAGATAATAAGGAATTTTCTATACCAAACTCAGTTTTTATTTTGGAATATAACGCTGGTTCACATTTATCCGATGGTATCCTATACACTATCCGTTGTTTGTAAAAAAAAAGCGTATTTAAGGATTATGAAGTCGACTGACGGTGATTTCAAATCAGAACATTTTGAAAATATTGCAAATTTGAAACCACAGTCCGCAGATTTAATGCTCCTAAATGTGCTGTCTTTATAGACAACGGATAAATGTCACTCCGTGGATAGATTCTGTCACAATTCTGTCATTTGGCAAATTCTGCAGTCTGAGTCAATATTTTATCAAGTGTAAAAATTTCAGATATTAAGATTGGACGCTATCATGTTTTCATCATCTCGTTCAATAATCAACAACTCGATATAAAGGCGATAATAAAGATGTATACTTCTGCCATCATACCAGGTAGCTACCAGCATTGTACAACACAACTGTGAAGCAGACCCCCCTTGTCAGTAGTAGTTAACCAGGTGCAGATAAAAACAACAACAACAAATGTTTCACAATCATATTTGACAATCATTTTTGACAATCAAATCCCTTTACGTTTGCTCAAATTATCTGAACCTACCACTAACGCACTCGCAAACACTAAAAAACTGTGGAACAGCTGGAAAAACAACGTGCACAAAACGATCTGAGAAAATCAAGCAACATCTGCTTGGCGGTAACCAGTTACCGCAATGCCTAACACGCCAAAATAACGCAGACCCGGGTCAGTATACCGAACGACGCAGGGGTGATATCTGAAATTATTACATTGATTGTAACAGCATGCGAACACTCATCACATCCGCCGATCACGCCGTCCACAGAGGTTACCCTCCGGTCACAAAGTAATGAAGACAATAACACAGATCCTCAAATGCCCGAAGCACTTTTGCCTGAACAATAAATGGAATCTTGATTATATACTCCCGATCACTCAGATAGAACAATGGAGGTTTGTGACATGTCTGTGTGTGGACATCTGTGATTTCAAGTTTTGTTTCTAGACTTATACTTGTAGCTTTTAAACACCCCCACATCACCTGAAGTTGTTTGTGTTCGTAACTTTGCTTTTCATTAACTCGAGGTGCAACTTTGGAATGCAAAACAAATAAAGAAAACGATACCAACCCTTCCCTAAAGCAGTTCTGTCTTATGTTTACAATAGATGGAATGTTAATTATATACTCCCCAAATGGAATTAAGGCCCACCCTTTGTGGTTGTCGGGTTTGTCAATGAACCTTCGTCAAATGTTGTCTGTCCGTGAACATCTGTGCCTTTATGCCTTGTTTCTAGAACTCAGACTGACAGAAACTAAACGCAGTTCATGTATTGGTTATCAAACGACTAAAAACTGCTTCCCTCGGTTCATTAAAATGAGTAAAATGAAATTTCTGATCAAAAATTTTAGCGTGGAATGTTCACAACTTGTCCAGCAAGTACCTTCATTAAATAAATTGGCTTCAAAACACCCGGCAACTTTGCAACATGAGCTAAAATTAATCATTCAGGATGTTGAAAATGTTGATGTCTTGCCAGGTTTGTCCATAAGTTTGCTTTTCATCCATATTTGTGAATGCTTGCATAATTGTGGTGGACACATTGTCCTCAGGGCAAAATACCAAAGTAAGTGTCATTATTCGTGTTAGTCAGATAGGTCAATGAACCTTCGTCAAATGTTGTCTGTATGTGAGCATCTGTGCCTTCAAGTTGTGTTTTTAGACCTCAGACTGAAAGAAACTAAACGCAGTACATGTATTGGTTATCAAACGACTAAAAACTGCTTCCCTCAGTTCATTGAAATGAGTAAAATGAAATTTCTGATAAGAAATATTAGCGTAGAATGTTTACAACTTGCCAGCAAGTACGTCCATTAAATAAATTGGCTTCAAAACACCCGGCAACTTTGCAACATGAGCTAAAATTAATTATTCAGGATGTTGAAAATGTTGATGTCTTGCCAGGTTTGTCAAAAAGTTTGCTTTTCATCCACATTTGTGAATGCTGGCATAATTGTGGTGGACACATTGTCCTGGGGGCAAAATACCAAAGTGTCATCAGTCGTGTTATTCCGATAGGTAGATGAAAGCTCGTCAAATGTTGTCTGTGCATGAACCTTTGTGCCTTTTAGTTTTATTTCTAGACTTCAGACTGAGAGAAACTATTGTACATGTAGTGGCTATCAAAAGAATAAAAACTGCTTCGTTCAATCCCATTATTTTGGAAATGAGTAAAGCCACAGCAAGTAAATCTTATGGATGACATCCTCTGCAGATTGCAAAAATAGTGCTATAGGGCAAAAAAAAAAGATGGGTGAGAAAAAACCAGATGTCTACATTTTCAAAAATTGCCCCATAAAGTTGTGATGACTGTTGTAACAAGAATTAAAGGGATAGAACATGGTATCAGAGCCAACAAGGCATTCATTACTGTAGTCATGTACTGGTGTGGTAAAAGTGACACTAGTGTGGTGGACTGTCATCACCAACAAAGTTGGTAACCACACCCATGGCTTCCATATTAGTGTCACTTTTACAACTATCTAACAATTTTCATTTCTACAACTACAGTTCTGGGTACCTCGCAAGTGTCAGTTCTACAAGTACAATTACTAGGCTACAACACAACATATTTGCTCATTTTGGTACTTTATCGTCATATTGACCATCCCTGCAGTAGAAAAAAAATCTTGTTTTTTTCCCTGAAATCAGGCGATAATTAATGAGCATGCTGATTTCATCCATAAAATTTACTTGCTGTGGCCTAACTGACCTTTTGTGTTTCATACAGAAGGCAACTTTGTTTCATTGGCCAAACTGCAATACAGTTTTAGTCTTTTGATAAAAAGAAAATTTCAAACTTGTGGACACACCTGACAAAACATCCACATTTTTATCGTCCTCTATAATTGCTTTAACCCGTGTTGCAAAGTTGTGTGTTGTTTCAAAACCATAGCATTTAATTAAAGGAGGTAACATACATTCGCATAATTCCACCAGGTGCCATTATACCGCCACCTCAAAAAACGTTGTTATAGAGGCCTTCTCAAGATTGTCTCCAACACGTAAATATCTGAATTGTTTTACATTTAGGATATTTAACATTCGGTATTCAAGATAATCTTGGGAAGGCCTCTATACTAATGAGGTGGCTGTATTATGGCACCTGGTGGAATTATGATAGTCGATGTTACATGTCGGTCATGCAGTTATGAACATTCTACCTAACATTTTGGATAAGGAATTTCACGTTAGGCCACAGCAAGTAAATTTTATGGATGACATCAGCGCGCGCATCAATTTTCACATGATTTTTTTTTCTTCTACAGGGATTTTCAGTCAGACGGTCACCGAAACGTCGGTGAGAATAAAGCAATGGTTGTGTAAAAAGAGTCTCTTTGTTCAGTGACGTAACGTTACCAACCTGATGAACTTATTCAAGGATGAACTATAAAGCTTTATGACTTCATCACAGCTGTTGTATAGATATAACCACTGATGACACAGGTCCAGTGTGTATCTCTGTGTCTGTGTGTATGCGCGCAATGATTCATGTTATTCTTTTCAATTTTGCGTAGCTAAGTTCATATCATAACTGAAATTGTTATTACAGTACCCAAGTTAAACAATGAGTAGATCTTCAGCACTACCTTTACTATAATTATGTGATTTATACATGAGTCTATGGTTAGCGATAGAAACAGCATAACGGGCTGAACCTAGCTAAGTTGACAAGTTCAAGGGCACATAAAAGAGGACAATCCTTTCTGACATATTTGTCAGAAAATAATATACGATAAATGTATCCACCGCACAGACAGATACACACACACACACACACACACTGTGTGCACTATACAACACACACACACAAAAACACACACACAAACAAACACATACACACACAACGAACTGTCCTTGTTACTAAGCCTTACTGTCTGAGCATCACAAGTATTTATCACTTTTTTTAGGGAAGATAAGCATTATCGAGTCTATAGTTAACTAAGAATACACCATAAGGTTCCCAGATTTGTCTTCGGTCGTTAAATAATGTGAGGTATAATTGACAGGATGGCGTGTGTCTTGAGGGTACAAAATCTTTTGTGTCTTCATTGTGCCGAGATCATGCACATACAGACAATTTGAGAACGGTTCAGAACTCAGGGAGCTGTTTGTTAGGCCACAGTAAGTAAAACTTTTGGATGGCATCCGCGTGCTCATTAGTTTTTGCCCGATTTCAGAAAATAACAACAAGAAATTTTGTATTCTTTGGATATGGTCAACATGACGAAAAGTTGCCAACATGAGCAAATAGGTTGTGTTGTAGCCTAATGCTTGAACTAGTAGTGACACTAGCGAGGTAGCCATGACTTCAGTTGTAGAAATGAAACTAAGATAGATAGATTACATAGGTGGTGTTTATTGAGTAATCGCAGTGTCAGAGTTTCTTCTGCACTGAATTACATCCAATTTATAAATGTTTCAAATTATGTTACTAGATTAGTTGGATACATAAAATTCAATTGAACCTGCTCTCCTGGTTGTAGTAAAGAATAATGTTTACACTGGAAGGTATTATGTTTAAAAGTACTTGAGTCCCAACAATGTATATACGTCTTACATTTCACCATGTAATTATATTCACTTTCTATCCCATGTATGGTTTTAACTGTTTCATTAATAGATAGCCAGAACGCCTTTGGCTTTGTGCATGTGGTAAGAATATCGTTACTTGCCTTATGTCTGGTAATCTGAAGCAAACGTTCATATTTTTGCTACAACCAGCTACGTTTCATGGCCTACACATGTATTTATCATAAGTTTATAGTTTTATCATAGATTTACAGTAATTATTTAGTAAATACCATCAATGTAAACATCTATTTATGAATATAAATGTAAAAAAAATTACGTTTGGCACCGCAACTGTAAACAGCGACACCTATTGCTGCAGTACAATGTGAACCAGTCAGAATTTCCCTGAGTAGAGTGATGGACAATAGCCGAAATGTCGTATGATTAAAACATTTTATTGTGTACTAAGAATCTTGTTTTTGTCTTTTTTCCTCGTAACGGAAGAAAAAAAAACAGTATATATCCCTTCCACGAAGTGTGTGTGTGTGTGTGTGTGTGTGTGTGTGTGTGTGTGTGTGTGTGTGTGTGTGTGTGTGTGTGTGTGTGTGTGTGTAGCGTGTGTGTGTGTTTGTGTGTATGTGTGTGTGTGTGTGTAGGTGCTATTCATTCAATGTCTAGAGCCCAGAGGATTCCATTCGAAATTTCGACGCTATAGCCCATGCGGACATGACAAGAATGGATGAATGAGTGAGTGAATGAATGAATAGATGAATGAATCAATGAATGATGAAACGATCAACATGAATTACAAAAGCTAATCCGACATATTTGGCATTGTTAGCAATGTTAGCGAAACAACCAACGTAGCAACGGCACTGAATCACTGCACTCTTTAATTTCATTCTTGTATTCTTCCATGGAAACCTCTGAGCTCTAGGTATTTGCCGCAGAACAAGTATCCCGTTACAACCTTATGAGTTTCGTAAAGCTTTCTTGAAAAGGGGTGTGTACCGGTACAAAACCAGTTTTTGTCATTGGACTGGTCCAGAAAAACCGGACCTGAAAAAAATTGGTGAATCGGATGTTTGACCTATTGGAAAATGAACAGATTATATGATTAGGCGTTCTTTTTCTTTTTTTTTTATTTATCTTTTTATTATTTTCGCATAAGGACAAACAAAGAATACATACAAAGGAAATACCACGGATCCTGTGATGAAGAAGCAAGTAGAAAGAACGTAAATGGACTAATTCTTATGAATACAAATCCAGTAGTTATTACAAATAAATACGCAGATCGATATACAGAAATTATTCTGAACAAGGTGATAAAAGTAAACAAAACTGTAACACAAGATAATATGCTGGACATAAGGAAATTAATTTTTGTAACAAAATACAATCATGATAACATATGAATGAAAACAACAGAATTAAACAAGTTTACAATAATAAATGAATAATCAAGGGACAGTAGGAAACAGAGCTAAGCGAAGTGTCTCCCATTTTTTAAAATGATAATTCAGCTTTTGTTTTCTTACAGCAATGATGTATTCTATATGTTCATGGGTTTTTATTATATTCATAAATTGCTTCATAGAGAGATGTTGCTGGTTGTTGTGCATTATAAAGTTTTTGGCAAGTAGGATTATCATGTTTAAAATTGGTGGATGGTCTAACCTAAACTCTCCCATTATCACATTCATCGCATCAAAATTATACTTTTGGAGAAAAATTGATTCTAGCCATTTTTGTGTTTTTGTCCACAACTCATGAACTCTGGGGCATTCCCAGAAAATATGTCGTATTGTTTCTTCTTCAAGTTTACAGTGAACACACAATGGACTATCAGCAATTTTCCACCGATGCAACATTTTTCTTGTTGCCAACGTTTTATGCACTATTTTGTATTGAAGTATTCTTAATCTGGGTGAAATCGTTGTTTTATAAATGATTAGGCGTTCTTGCGTTTGGGGCTTACTGGTCGAGAAAAATAAAAGCTAAGTAGAGTAGAATCTAAAGTCATTTCTCCCTATGTTTTACAGTCAATGGCACATATATGCCTTTTAGGATTTTAAAACGCCAGTGCAGTCGAATAAAATAGAAATAGATTTCTCTGTAGCGAAGTGGACCATTATTTTGAGTATCGTCCATCACAAGTCTTCACATTACTGAATCAGGTCCAGGTTCAGGTCCAGACCTGGACCTTATCCTCTGGACCTGAACCGGACCTGGACCTGAATTTTCTGTACCGGTACCCACCCCTATTCTTGAATGATGGAAATATTTAAGTATTACTTGGATCAAAAATGCCCCCTAGCAGTCCATGTTATTATTGAATAAGAAATAGCTAATAATTGCAAAGACGACGTGAATTGCTAGGGGGCGTCAATGACACGTAACGAATATCCAAATTCCCAAATGACATTGGAAAGCCACTATTTCAGTTTCCAGGCCTGTGTCTAGTCAATCAATGGGAATAAAGCACAACAAACACTAAAAATTGTTTAAATGATTTTTATGCGTAAACAAAGAGACTTATCAGCCAACATTGAGGACGAAATATTATAATGAGGTTGTTTATTCCGTGCTTAGACGATGCTTACTATCACAGAGGTGTCTAAATTTACATATGAATTTTACGGATTTGATACAATATACGTCTATAAGAAACATACGAGTTATACGATATTTTTTTACAATATTACCGTCTAGAAAAACTATATATACATATCTTCAATAAAACTAGCATGGATTTTGCATATTTCTTATTACCTCCATGAAAAAATGGAGGTATAGTTTTGAGTGTGTCTGTGTGTGTGTGTGTCTGTGTGTGTGTCTGTCTGTGTGTCCGCATATTGTGGTCAGCATAACTTGAGAATCTTTTGATGGACTACGATGATATTTGGTATGTGGGTAGGAGTTGGGAAGACGAAGGTCAAGGTCAATTTTGGGCCCCCTGGTATGTGACCTTGGTACTGCAGCGCAACTTCCGGTTTTGCTATCTCGGTGTTCTGAACATGCTATGGTCAAGATTTTTAAGTATTAGATAGCTCTTGTGCTCAGGAAAGAATGACATAAGTTTGGGCCCCCTAGCGTCTAGTTTTGGGATAGCAGGGGCATTTTTGTCAAAAACTTCTGACGAGGATAACTCAAGAAGGGAATAACGGATTTTCATGATTTTTGGTATGTAGGTACCTTAGACAATGTTGTACAAGATAAAATACTAATTATGCAAAATAGGAGTACATTTGCATAATTAATGAGAATATTCTATCATAGCAGTTTTTTCAATGTATCTCTTGTCCCGTACGTGATATGGTCGTGACATTTGGGTGGTAGATAGCTTTTAGCGTCATGACAAAGTGGGGCAAGTTTCAGTCTCCTAACATTCAATTGTGGAACTCCAGGGGCGTTTTTGTCAAGACACTCCAAAGAGGATAACTGCAGAAAAGAACGACGGATTACCTGCATTTTAGGCATGCAGGTAGCTTAGGCAAAGATGTTCATAATGATATACATGTTATGCAAATGATGACTGAATTTGCATAATTAATGAGGAAATTGTACAGTTCCATTGTTTTCAATAACTGGACCTCAATACATGTAACACATGTTAATTATGATAGGTGGAATATAAGCAGATACCAAATATGGTAATGAGGAACTTATTTGCATAATTTATGTAAAAATTGCAAAACCTCTTTATGATTAATAATGGGAATTTTATAATTGTGACATGTGAACGTTAGTCAATGATTAACAACACCATGCATACATTATGTTAATGTCTTAGTCAATTGCATGAAATTTACGAAAGCTTTAAATTTTCATGGAGGTATGAGGTCGCCGAACTTCTTTAGTAACGAATCGATAAAATGCCGATTCCGTGAAATTCTCCCAAAACCACTCCATATCAAAGTATTGTATGAATCAAAAGAAAGTATTGCACAAGAAATCACTAATGGCTAAAAAAAAGGATATGGGTTGCTAGAAAGTTTCAACAATATAACAAAGAGATGTTATCGTTTTCCGAACAAATCAGTCAACATCAAAGACTAGATGTGATGTTGTAATGAGGTTGCGTTACTCGTGCTGACACCTTTTACTAACAAAGAATTCAGACGAACTTAAACCGGCCGGTAAAACTATATAAAGAGCAGATAATATAAACTATGCCCTTCAGTATGCTAAAGGCACCCATACAGTGCAGTCGTCAGTGGTGTCCTGGCTGAGAAAGTTAACCAAGTACAAGTTACTCTTCAAATCATGTTTGAAATCTAGAGACAACAGATAAGAAATTGAAGTAAGACCACACATCATCATGAAGAACACTTTGCCCAAAATATGAAGTAACGACAGCACTGGGTTGCTCTTCAGTGTGAGACATTGGCTGACAGTTATGTGTACAGTTCTACAGAGCATAGGTCTATACTGGTTCTTACTATAAGTCAAGTATTACAAGTCATGTTTCTACACACGCAACTCATGAGAGCTATAAGCTTTGATGAAGACATTTTCAAGATTGAAATGTAGATGCAAATAGATACTCTGATACAATTTTGACAAGGCTGATTTGAAATTTGAAGAGAGTTGTTTTTCTAAGAACTGCAGATATTATTATTCTATAATCACATGATCTTATCTAATTGAAACCCAGTATTATGTAACTTTGATACTTACTTTGGGTCATTCTGTATGATTTGATAATGTTCCTATGAAAACCAGTACAGGATTTTGATCCTATGAAAACCAGTACAGGATATTTGAATCAGTAACCAGTAATATGCTAATCTGTCTCTGACCATTGTTCCTAGCTGGTGGACAGTCTGGGATGTTTATGAGTTTATGTGGTTATGGGGGTCAATCCACCATTCAAAATGCTGGACAAGTCACAGTGGGAGCACTTCCTTATTGTTATTGCCCTGGGCAAGAAATCCGTTGGTTTAACGGAATTTATACCATCCACGACTAAGAAACATACAAATGATATGGGCTGTTTACAATGTAAACGTATTGTAAGTATTGTATGTATTCGTTTAAATTAGTATGGACTCCATAATATTTGTTTCTTTCTTATTTTCTTTAACAGTAGTGGACTGTTAGAGTTCTGTAAAACACGTATGTTTTCCGTAAAGACTTTATAAATGCCGTACAATTCTCTTCAATTCATAGAAAGTCCTTTACTGTATTAGGGTATCTATCAGAGTCCGCCGCATGGATCAAAATTGCCTCCTAGCAGTTCAAGACATTATTGCAGAAGGAATCCCTTATTGCCGCAAGACTAATATGAATCGCTAGGAGGCATCAGTGACACGTGGCGAGTGTTCACATGCCTAATGGCCTGCTTTAAGCTTATAATTTGAGTTTCCGAACTTGTCTATGATAAATAAAATAAAAATAAAGCAAAACCAGCACAAAAGATTTTATACCCGATCTTAGATAAGATTACAAGGAGACGTCATCATTTTCCAGCCAAAATTCGTCAACATAGAGGACTAAATGTTGGTATGATGTTACCTATCCTGTGCTAACACCTTGTTTATGTTAACAGCGGTGCTCAAGTCTTCATGCGGATATTACAAAATTGATATGATTCTCTGCTAAGAAGCATCCAAATTACTACGTATTCATACAATATTGCCCTACTGCAAGACCTGTATGTATTCGTTAAAACTCGTATGAAATCCCTAAGAATGATTGTTTCTTATATCAATTAATTCAATGAAATTGGAGTTACTGTTTTTGGTCTATATGATGTTTATTTGTTATATATTTGTTTCGCACTTAGAAGATCAATAAACACATCACAATGTTTTAAAAAAGAACATAACTGTGCAAGGGAGGCCAAAAGCTTTTGCTTTTGAGAAGGTCTCTCTTTACTAACGTATTACAAATTATGTAAATTAAAAAAATGAGTATGGATAATAAATAACGGAATCAATGGAATAAAATGAAAGCATATTACATTTAATAATTAACCATAACTTAGGTAATAATAAATGGATATAAAAGGTATAAATTGAAAGTTACCAGTAGTAAACAAGGAAGCATATAAATTAAACAAAAGAAATAACCGGGGATAATACATGACGGAACCATTAGAGTAAAAACACATTGCACTAAATAATCAACCATAACTTCGGTAATAATGAATGGATTTAAGCATATATTGAAACGTACCAGTAGTAAGCAATTCAAGGAAGTAACCAGACAAAAGAAATAGGTATGGATGATAAATAACGTAGTCGTACGGTGTAGAATGAAGAAAAAAATTCAAAAAAAAAATTAACCATAACTTAGGTAATAAGGTGTGAGGGTATATATTTATATATATATATATATATATATATATATATATATATATATATACGCAACCTCATTACAACATCACATCTAGTCCTTGATATTGACTGATTTGTTCGGAAAACAATAACATCTCTATGTTATGTTGTTGAGACTTTCTAGCAACCCTTTTTTAGCCATTAGTGATTTCTTGTGCAATACAATCTTTTCATTCATACAATTCTTTGATATGGAGTGGTTTTGGGAGAATTTCACGGAATCCATAAGGGTTTAACGGAATACATACGCATTTTATCGATCTCATACGATTCGTTACTAAAGAAATAAGAAACATGCAAAATCCATGCTAGTTTTATTGAAGATATGTATATAGAGTTTTCTAGACGGTAATATTGTAAAAAAATATCGTATAACTCGTATGTTTCTTATAGAAGTATATTGTATCAAATCTGTAAAATTCATATGTAAATTTAGACACCTCTGTGATAGTAAGCATCGTCTAAGCACGGAATAAACAACCTCATTGTAATATTTCGTCCTCAATGTTGGCTGATAAGTCTCTTTGTTTACGCATAAAAATCATTTAAACAATTTTTAGTGTTTGTTGTGCTTTATTCCCATTGATTGACTAGACACAGGCCTGGAAACTGAAATAGTGGCTTTCCAATGTCATTTGGGAATTTGGATATTCGTTACGTGTCATTGACGCCCCCTAGCAATTCACGTCGTCTTTGCAATTATTAGCTATTTCTTATTCAATAATAACATGGACTGCTAGGGGCCATTTTTGATCCATGTAATACTTAAATATTTCCATCATTCAAGAATAGGGGTGGGTACCGGTACAGAAAATTCAGGTCCAGGTCCGGTTCAGGTCCAGAGGATAAGGTCCAGGTCTGGACCTGAACCTGGACCTGATTCAGTAATGTGAAGACTTGTGATGGACGATACTCAAAATAATGGTCCACTTCGCTACAGAGAAATCTATTTTGTGGAGTATTCGACTGCACTGGCGTTTTAAAATCCTAAAAGGCATATATGTGCCATTGACTGTAAGACGTAGGGAGAAATGACTTTAGATTCTACTCTACTTAGCTTTTATTTTCTCGACCAGTAAGCCCCAAACGCATGAACGCCTAATCATATAATCTGTTCATTTTCCATTAGGTCAAACATCCGGTTCACCAATTTTTTTTCAGGTCCGTTTTTTTCTGGACCAGTCCAATGACAAAAACCGGTTTTGTACCGGTACACACCCCTTTTCAAGAAAGCTTTACGAAACTCATAAGGTTGTAACGGGATACTTGTTCTGCGGCAAATACCTAGAGCTCAGAGGTTTCCATGGAAGAATACAAGAATGAAATTATAGAGTGCAGTGATTCAGTGCCGTTGCTACGTTGGTTGTTTCGCTAACATTGCTAACAATGCCAAATATGTCGGATTAGCTTTTGTAATTCATGTAGATCGTTTCATCATTCATTGTTTCATTCATTCATCCATTCTTGTCATGTCTGCATGGGCTATAGCGTCGAAATTTCGAATGGAATCCTTTGGGTTCTAGACGTAGAATGAATAGCAGATAGACACACACACACACACACACGCTACACACACACACACACACACACACACACACACACACACACACACACACACACAAACACACTTCGTGGAAGGGATATATACTGTTTTTTTTTCTTCCGTTACGAGGAAAAAAGACAAAAACAAGATTCTTAGTACACAATAAAATGTTTTAATCATACGACATTTCGGCTATTGTCCATCACTCTACTCAGGGAAATTCTGACTGGTTCACATTGTACTGCAGCAATAGGTGTCGCTGTTTACAGTTGCGGTGCCAAACGTAATTTTTTTTTACATTTATATTCATAAATAGATGTTTACAGTGATGGTATTTACTAATTAATTACTATAAATCTATGATAAAACTATAAAATTATGATAAATACATGTGTAGGCCACGAAACGTAGCTGGTTGTAGCAAAAATATGAACGTTTGCTTCAGATTACCAGACATAAGGCAAGTAACGATATTCTTACCACATGCACAAAGCCAAAGGCGTTCTGGCTATCTATTAATGAAACAGTTAAAACCATACATTGGATAGAAAGTGATTATGATTACATGGTAAAATGTAAGACGTGTAAACATTGTTGGGACTCAAGTACTTTTAAACATAATACCTTACAGTGTAAACATTATTCACTACTACACCAAGAAGAGCAGGTTCAATGTAGGGTTTCTGTTAATGGAAGATTTCAATTTTGTTTCGAAAGTCAACCAAAATAAGGATAACTTTTTTTGAAATTTGTAAAAGAAAAAACAAGGAAAGACCATGAACTGTGACATACCAGAGCCTCGCTAAAACAAGTACAAATCTCACTAAATCTGAACTTTTAGATGAACGTTAATGGCTGCCCGATGCCTTGTTGTCTCAATCATACTTCCAAAGCACCGACTTAGTAGGAGGCCAATATACAAATGCATGTTCATCAGTACACGTTTGAAGACGTATCCAGGAGATAAGCCCGTAGCTTTTGTCTTGCTGCATGTAGCGAGGCTTAAGACCTTTTCACAGTCTCCTCGAAGAAGTCTTGACATATTGCAAGATGATCCGTCACAAAACCGGTGGCTTGATAGATAAATCACGTGACACATACAATCAAGTGAGAAACTTTTTCAGATTTAACGGCGTAACAACAGTGAGACTCCAACGATTCCTTGCAGCAGTTTCACACATATAGTCACATGTACTAAGTTATGTACTGAGATTCAGAGAAATGGTGCGTTGTTAGTTCATAACTGGTAGGTTTTCAACGCCGCAGACCAGGTCGTACAAAGCGCAGTCTTTCAGATGCCTTTCAGAATGTCTTCCAACCGACAGTTACGCCGGAATTTGAGTTCCTGCCTGGAGTTTAGTCAGGGTTTCCATCCACCGGACCACCACACGCCGCTTGAATAAGTCCATGATTACTGTTAGTTTTGAAATCCATCCTGGTGAAAGTTGAGTTTCAGATTTGGTTTCATAACAGAGCTTCTGTTCCATGTCTTTAATTTGGCATAATTTTATGTTTAAAACATGCTACGATATTTCAAGGCCTGGTAGTCGCAGCTCATTGGTTCCTTGTTTAATTGTGCAACAGCCATGATAATTTTCCTAAGCATACACCCCCATTGAGCCGGCCACTTCTATCACTTGTTACTTCACGATTTTGCACATTTAAATCTGCTTACCAAAGTACTGGAATGATATTAGTATGTTGGTGTAATTGATATTTCACGAACAACAATAACCACCTGAAGCAATGCTAGAAACGAAACCCATGGGTTCTTTTGCAAACTAGTCTCTATTTCATGTAAAAGTGCTGTACATGTTGACGTGATAAGCCCCCAGAGAGGCCAAATTTACTACCATCTACAAGCCTTACTTATGCTACGGTAACATTATTTTGCATCATTGCCCGTAGAGTTTTTAGCCTCATCGGACTGTGAAGCCACAAATTCGTCGAAGTGGAATGCCGGATATCATTGTTAATTCAAATTTTCGCCAGGTCCTGGGTTGATTTTAACTGTGAGTTGAAATACCGGAGACCCTTCCGTGTACATTTTTTAAGAATAATGGCAGTCACTACTTCCACATTACTATATTGCCCTCATCAAAGCAAGACAGTCACTTTTGTGTTTGACAAATATAGGATTGTAATTGCAAAGTTAACGCGTTCAATTTTTTTTCCTTCTGCAAATGTCTGTAAGTATGCTCGTTATACTCTCAAAGCAGCGGTTTGTTCCGGCTGTTTCTGACGTGTTTAGGCGTTTTATTGGGCTTTGTATATTGTGCTGCTTTCTTTATGTCTCCAAACAACGAAGAAAACAATGCCAAATAGAAATCCCGAAAATTACTCCTAAAACCACATAAACGGTCGAAGCCGAATCTATGATTGGAGAGGAGATCGTTGTACTTTAAACACCCATCCTCGTTTTTGGAGAGTTTTAGAAATAAACGCGAATTGTAATTAACTGAAATATAATAATCGAAGTCGTTATCACAATGGGTGGTAGAACATGGCTAGAAATGTTGGGTGCGTGTACAAGTTTGTGCTCCCAAATTTTAGCTATACACCCAATGTTTGACTGTTCGCATGAAAACAGAATATTCGTCAAAGTTAAGTATTAGAAAAAGCGCTTTTCTACATTTACTATTATGAATTAAATATTTTTTGTTATTTATAGAATTAAGTTCTGAAGACAGGCAGTAGACTTTGTAATTTGTTTTGCTGATATTCGACTTTTACGTTTAACTTATATATTGTAAAAACAAAACTCTGTGTAGTACTACCTACGTTCTTAGGCTGGGTGCATCAGTGCACCTATTTTCCAAAACTAATTTTAATACCTGTATAAAATTAAAACAAAAAGGACAATCATGCTGTCTTTTGAATATGAAAAGGGAACTGTTCCTACCTCCTGGTAACAAAATGGCCGTTACATTCGGTGTGTACAGAATTTTCTAAACGTTCAGTTGTCCATCCGAAAGGATGCAGTGTTGCCTAGGTGCCTGATTATAAAAAAAAAATGTGTAGTTCCACACAACAATGGACTTGCAAGTTAAGGACAACTTTTTTTCGAAAGGATAAAAAAATATAAGTTTAATAAGCATATGTAATATGTACATTTTAATGAATTGGAGGTCAGGCTTACAAGCTGTGCTGTTTCGGGTTAAAGATATTTGCGATAGTGAAGCGAATCTACACTTCCAATCTCTCGAATTTTCGGATGATGGTCGGAACACATTCTCTCCAATGATAAGGCTGTAAATGTTTGTATCTATTAAAATGTACCAGATCTTTTTAACACTGTAATTTTTGCTCCCTGGAATGTTAAAATGGATAGTTAGACATTTGCAATCGAGGGTGCTTTCCTTTGATGTTTTACGTGATTCCTTCAATTGCTTATGCCTGTAAGGTTTGGTTTGATTTAGTTTGGTTTGGTTTGATGTAGATCTCCATTGTGACTGATATGTTGCTATTTTTCCTAAATTCTGTGTGATTTGTAGAGAATTACACCAACTCTAGACGGAAGGATTTGCACAATCGCACACCGCACCATCGCACGTGTGGTGTTATTTTCTTAAACGTGCGTGGGGTGTAGTTCTCCCCGAACACGGGACCTTCATTTAACGTCCTATCCGAGGGACGGCCCTAGCCGAAGCTAGGTACTCATTTTAACCTGAGTAAAGTTAGAAAAGCCGTGTAAAGTGCCTTTCCCAAGGGCAAAAGATCGGTGACACGGCAAGATTCGAACTCAGCCAAACACGCTGCCGCTGCGCCACGCGATACCATGTTATGTAAGGCAGAGAACGCAGGCGGTAGTGTTACGGGTTCCTTTCTCCACGATTTTTCATGGTCAGTAACTGTTAGGTAGTGTTGCGAGGGACGCACGCCGTGGTGTGTTAGAAGGCCCCCGCCCTGGGATCTCCCATGGCCAGTAGGTGTTCGGCAATGTGACAATGGGGAGGGACGCCCGGCGTGGTGTGCTACGTGTTCCCACCCCTGATATCTCCCATGGCAAATAGGTGTTCGACAGTGTGACAAGGGGCAGGGACGCACGCCGTGGTGTGGTACGGGTTCCCTCACCTGATACCCCCCATGGCCAGTAGGTGTTAGGTAAGGTGACAAGGGGGAGGGACGCGCGCCGAGGTGTGTAACGTGTTCCCTCCCTCTCCTGATATCTCCCATGGCCAGTAGGTGTTAGGTGGTGTGACAAGGGGGAGGGACGATCGCCGTGGTGTGGTACGGGTTCTCTGCACGGGAATCTCCCATGGCCAGTAGGTGTTCGGCAGTGTGACAAGGGGGAGGGACGAGCGCCGTGGTGTGTTACGTGTTCCCTCCTCTGATATGCCCCATGGCCAGTAGGTGTTAGGTAGTGTGGCAAGGGGGAGGGACGTACGCCGTGATGTGGTACGGGTTCTCTGCACAGGAATCTCCCATGGCCAGTAGGTGTTCGGCAGTGTGACAAGGGGGAGAGACTCAAGTCGCGGTGTGATACAAGTTCCGTCTCCTGTAATCTCCGAAAGACTGTGGGCATCAGGCAACGTGAGGAAGGCGATATGAGCTTCGTTGACATTTTGCCCTCTGGACAGGATATCATCTGTGACGTTTACGTACGTTCTCAAACCTTGGTCAGTAGGCTGGGATACCAAGGCTGTCCTCAGCTGTCTACGGGCTCTTATGCCTTCGACGTCGGGGGAGTTTCTATAGACGATGTTATGCTGGGCTTTGCTCTGGTCAGCCGATCCATAAGTTGCAATGGATTTTACAGATATGTGTCTGCTAGAAGTAGTGGTGTTATCCCGGAAGATAGGCAGACGTGCAGCGGCTAAGTTATCTGGGATCTCACTGTAGGTGGGTTCGATGGACAGAAGAATAGCTGGCAATTGCAATGACCTGCAGGATATCGCATCGTCTGCGGCGTCCCCGTGTGCGCATACTACAGCAGGTAGAGAAGAAGAACGCACCACCCCGGAGATGGCGTCATCTGGAATCTCCCAGTATGTATGTGGGAGAGCAGGCAAAGGCCTGTGAGTAGCGGCCATGTCATCTGGGATCTCCCAGTAAGTAGGTTCCTTGGATTGCAGGACAGCGGGCAATGACCTACAAGAGGCTACGTCATCGGACGCCATCTTGTTTGAAGATGCAGGAAGGGAAGCCGATCTCAGCAAGCGGGGGAAGGCACGCATAGATGGGATTATCCAAAAATGTGCATCGTCCCTGTCTCTCTCATCTTCAGCGTTTAACCTTCTTGGACACATCCTCCATACCAACACTACAAGTGACAACAGGGCCAGACTGACAACTGACGAGACAACAACTGAGATGAGAACATGATCTGTTCCAGGTGTGGTATTCACCTGAAGTGTGGGGATGTTGCCTGGTTCTGTAGATGTGTAGCTATGTTCTGTGTATTCAGAGTAGTTTGTCAGGCTGCTGGAGTGGTCAGTGTCTGTATTGTAAGTGGCTGTTGTTTTTGTTGTTGTTGTGTGTGTCTGGAATTTGGCCGGGGGAACACTGAGGACCAACTCTGTGTGTTTATCTTTGTTGAGCAGAATGCAGGTGATGTTTTTTGCATTGTCATGGGTGACGTTTAGATTCCGTCCAGACACTGTGGTGGCATGTGTGTTCGTGTCTAGTGTTTGGACGAATGACATGGCAACACCTTCGAAGGATACATTCCCTGTGGCCGTGGAAACCAGTCGGAAGACTGGGCTTCCCTCCAGACCCACGGTTACAGTAACACCCCGGTTGTACTCCCAAACCTGCCTGCACTGCTCAAGCGTGTTGGAGACCGGTTTGTCTGTCAGAGAGCCGTTAGTTGCCAAGACAACTGCAGGGGCCCGGATGGAGATCGTGCTTAAAGAGTGATCCAATGCACGACATGGTCTGTTAGGATTGATACCTTCCATATTATCAAGCACATTTTTTGATGAGTCAATCATCCACCCAAAAAAGATTCCTCGACTAACCATATCGTGCCTAACATAGAATAGGAACTTCGGAACCTCAATAATCAATGTCGATAAACCTTTTGTTGGATTGGAGAATCGACCTAGGCTCCACGTCATCCCATGTGGCCTTGCATCATGAACAGATGACAACATGTCACTGCTGACGTGAAGAGTTGACAAAGAAGACTGTTCTCGCAATACGTCTCCATCCAAACATGACAGATTATTACCCCTCAGGTCTAACCAGTTCAGCTGCACCTGTTGGAATGATCCTGGAGATATGCTGTTGATTTCATTCAACTCCATGTACATTACCATAGGACCTTTAAGTCCAAAGAGCCAGACCGGATCTACAACCTGTAACAGGTTGATTCCTAGATCCAAAATATACAGACCATTAAGGTCCCCGAAACTTCCGGGCTCTATCTGCTTGATGTAGTTGTTGGAAAAAATCAGCACAAAGAGCCTCCTCAAGCCAGTGAACCATGTACGCTTGACAATTGTCAGTTTGTTAGAATCTAGCGACAATTGGTGCAGACTGGAAAACCCAGCGAAGGTGTTGTCTTCCACATCAGTGATCTTTGCGTCTATCAAAGCCAAAGTGTGAACAAGAGAATGATCGAGCTGTGTCAGGTTGTTTGCGAACAGGGTATGGAATGGATATCCTCTTACTGCAACATCAGTCGCCCTTGAAAGAAAAGCAAATGGTCTTCCAACGACAACATCTTTGCTTTGGGCCTCGCACATGACACATACTTGTGTGCCAGACCCAACATGGGACGCGATTCCCGGCTTGCCTGTAACAGGCACACACTCTCTCCATGAAGCTGTCTTACACTGACCAATTCTCCGACCATTTGGAGCTGCGCAGGCAGCTACCAAGAGAAGAAATTGTAAGAGCAACACACCTCTCACATACATTCTTCTATCTTCTATCTAAACCTTTAACCAGAGTACTTACTTGTCACTTACCTGCAGCTTGTGTTTGGTCCCCACATTTGTAAGCATCACCGACAACCTGTTGCTCATCTGCGTGCCTTTTCCCCATTGCATTTTTATCTCCATAAAATTATGAATTTTTTTTCAGTTAGATCAAATATTCAAATCGATGTAACATTAGTATTCCAAACCCCTATGTTCTTTTCTAGTAGCTACCGGGTTCTCTACGAGACAGAAGAAGAAATGATTGCGAGAATTTATTAAACTTACCCAAGCCGAAGATTGTTTTTTTTTCGCAAGAGACTACTTAAACACAGATGGTAGACCTAGGCTGTATTGTGGAAACGTTTGGCCTACTGTCAGGATGTAACCTTGACTCTCAAAACCTACCAGCCAGAACTGGAGTACAACCCATTTTATGACCTTCCTCTAAGCTACGCCAAACAGTACGCGTATCTACATACCTCCTCACTCGATGCAATCCCCTCCGTCTACTGCGCTGACCCACTTCATATCTATTTTGGTGAATCTGCAGGCCACGTCAAGTCCTTACCGGTGACTCCGTCACACCTAGGGATCCTCATCTGCACAGAGCTTTAGACGTTAAAGAGGGACCATTCTAGGAGATTATAGGAGCGGAGAATCTCGTCGTAGATTGCTCGACTTTGTGGATGCCTATTGGTACAGCATGAAAACGCGTGTCATGGCTGTACGTTTTGCTCCATGTCTATGGAGACTTCCTTCCAGGTCTATAATGTGGACGGCGACAATGTAGGAATGGCGAAAACTGTATTCAATTGTCTTGTAAAGCTGTTGTGTATTCAAGCCATTGTGTGAACAATGACCCCCTGTTATTTACATGCTACAAGACAGAGGCAGCTCCGTACAAGATGTCACTGTAATTACTAATAGCCTCTTGTTGTTACGCAACAAAATATCAACAAGGTGTTGTTCTTTATTGTGCTTTGATGTAATAAGATGGAAAAAGAACAAAGTGTTTAGCATGCAACTAAACAACCTCATGCCATACGGGGCCGTAGATAATTGTCTAGGTATCTGTCCGGAATCATTGAATAACTTCATAGGAGGTTTCGGAGGCAGGTAGTTGATGATAGGGTGTGGGTTGACAACCCTAGTGAAAGAAAGAGAGGGGGGGGCAGAGAGACAGACAGACAGACAGACGAACGTAGGATAGAGAGAAGGGAAAACTTAAGTAGTGGCTAGCCCGGCAACAATTATTCTTAGATTATCTGCCTCAAGGGGTCTCCCGTGCCCACTGTACGACAAGCCCCGTCTCAGTGTCTGTTCTTTCTCCCTGGTGTGATAGTCTTCCAGCGGCATATCGCATCCGAAAAGGACCTGGATTTATCCCTCGGTTATAACAAGGAGGTTAACCTCCTTGGTTATAATATTTCGATATTTCTAATCTTCTTTCTCACCAGACGTCATGAATATGCAGCAGTCCTAGACAGATTAGACGCACATTCCCAACATTTCTGTGACAGCAATCAACTCTCCGTACGCCTCCTAACATTTCACAAAACCCTGCTGGTATTTAAGAAAAAAAAATCTCTTAAGGATAAGAATGCCTCATTCACATTCCTCAGAAGAGCCATAGCTTGTCTAGCTGGCTTTCCCCGAAAGAGCTCTCACGTCGGGGGATCAAAGGCTTGCTACATTACCAAACCCATGCACGACTAGGTAGTTCAAGGGCTGTCTATTCATATTTCAACCATACCACAGACATTACTTTTCCTGACGTTTCTTCTTCTCCTCTCATTTTTGGGTCGACCTGACCTGAAATTACCACAGTGGGCCAATCCCCGATGACTTTCACATTCTTTAAATAATATGCCTTCAAACTATTGTATTGACGTTTTCTGATCAATTCTACCCTGGTATTAGAATTAAATGACCTCACAGGGGTACATTGTACATGGTACGATAAGACGCGTGTATAGCAAATTTAGTATAATGAACTTCAACATAATTAAATTAGCAATGTGTACCATTTATTATACAAAAAACATGGCTCCTGTGCCCTGGTATCCAAACAAAACAAAAAAGTCACTGAAACAAGATTTTGTTCCTCCGACGTCAGAACCCCTGTCGGGGCCTAACCATCTAAACACGTAATGGTTTCTGGGGAATGTGAATGAGGCATTCTTATCCTAAGGCGTGCTTCTCTCTTAGATACCAGTAGTGCTGTGTGAAATGCTTACCTGCCCGGGGAAGAGTGACGAGAGTTGATTGCTATCGCAGAAATGTTGGGAATGTGCGTCCAATCATTCTGGGACTGCTGCATATTCATGATATCTGGTCAAAAACATTTTTTAACAAGCAGCCCGCGATGATGAACAAGAGTAGAATTATATATAGCGAAATTTGTACCCGACGTTCTTTGCGGATGCCGCTGGAAGACTACCACATTAGGGAGAAAACAACAACGGACACAGAGACGGGCTTGCCGCTTAACACAACTCTCTCTCTCTAATAAAGGATAGCAACTGATTTACAATGCAAAATGTATTTCATCATTTCAAATTTATTTCATTTAAAATTCATGGTGTCCCACTAGCCAGTGATTTATACATCAGTAACAACCGTTGACTTACTACGCCTTTTCCTCAAAGCCCCTCCCCCCAAGGCTGAAATGGCAGTCCCCTCTAGGCTGTTTGTCCTTTGCCACACACAAAATCGATGACGGCTGCTAAACAAACTTGTTTTTGTTCTCACGATCTTGACAAGCCAAAATGGCCGTCCCCTCTATGCTGTTAATGAATTTACGGAACCTTGACACACACAAAATCGATGATCGCTGCAAAACAAACTTGTTATTGTTCTGACATTCTTGATAAGCTGAAATGGCCGTCCCCTCTATGCTGTTAATATTTTACGGTCCCTTGTCACACACAAAATCATTGCAAAACAAACTTGTTATTGTTCTGACGATCTTGATAAGCCAAAAATGACCGTCTCCTCTATGCTGTTAATATTTAACGGTCGCATGCCAAAGACAAAATTGATAATTGCTGCAAAACAAACTTGTTATTGTTCTCACGATCTTGATAAGCCAAAAATGACCGTCTCCTCTATGCTGTTAATATTTTACGGTCGCATGCCAAAGACAAAATTGATAATTGCTGCAAAACAAACTTGTTTTTGTTTTGACGATCTTAATAAGCCAAGAATGGCCGTTCCCTTTATGCTGTTAATAATTTACGCTCCCTTGTCACACACAAAATCACTGCAAAACAAACTTGTTATTGTTCAGACAATCTTGATAAGTAAAGTCCTCCAACTTCCAAGGGCGCTCACTCAGTGAGAAACCTGCCAGAGGTTCGAGCGGTTCAGATCTGGTCTGGTCACATCAAACGTAAAGGTAAGGGTGTCGAAATGTACAAAATTGATTCCTATATATTTATGTCTACACAAGAATTAGAGCTCTATTTTGAATGTCTCTGGTAAAATTAAAAGTTAAGCGAGTTCAGTCGGTTATCATTGGTAGATTAGAATAATTTTATTATGTTATTTATAATTATGTATAATGGTCATCAGGATTATATATAATTATGTGTAATGGTGAAATGGGTTATATATAATTATGTATAATGGTGAAATGGGTTATATATAATTATGTATAATGGTGAAATGGGTTATATATAATGGTGAAATGGGTTATATATAATTATGTATAATGGTGTAATGGGTTATATATAATTATGTATAATGGTGAAATGGGTTATATATAATTATGTATAATGCCCCAAAATTATATATAATTATATATAATTATAGTATAATTGGACTAATCCCTAGAGACCCATTGACACTTTCCACATATTCATTACCCTTCGATATGTACTCAATAAAAATATGAAGTTGATCGGGTAAAGCATTTCGGAGTTATGGACTTGAGTCCAGAATTAGAGTGTTTTTCCATAATTAAAAAGATGCCTGTTTAAAGTAGTTTTTGTGACACAGACGTTTGGCGATGCCTCAGGGGCTAGCCTAACAGCGTCATAGTGTGTGTCATTTTGACGATCATTACTTTTTCTAAGAATGGATTACGAACAAGGCTACTACTAGACGCTTGTTGTAGACGTTTTTCGCCTTTACTATGCTAACTGATTTTTTTCCTAACACTTTAGCCTGTCAATATCACCTCTCAATAAAGAGTACAACTAACAAAGACAAGTAAAATAACAATACCAATAACAAGTAATTCACAGTAAGTTACAAATGGCATTGGTAGTCCAAGATACATAATGTTATAGTGTTGCAAGTTATTGATTGAAGGGTTTATTAGGTGCTAACAAAGCGTTTAGTATTTACAATTTTAGTATAGGTTAAGTTTCAAATTCTGCTGTTTGTACCGTATCGTGTGACGAGAAACCTGAACCACTTACTAGTAGATCTTAAATCAAGAGTATTACGTACTAGGTTCTGAAGATTGCCGAAAAGATTAATTTTTTGTTGTCTATAGGTAGGGCAGTATAACAAAAGTGACTACTTGTAAAGTCATTCATTGGATCTGCTTTTATATGTACATATCTTTTCGACCACTGGAAAGCTTTTGTCTTATCAACAACTGCCTCCCGCATTCTCTTGTGGACGAAATACAACGCTTACTTTCATATGTCAACCTCTTATCAACAGTTCAAAGGTACATGTTTATTTGCCAAGCTGCCCCCACCTCGGGAAGGTAAATATTTTCACTTTCAAACTCAGATAACCCTCTAGTGTATTCATTGTTAAACAGGCACATTTTTCATAGGCGGCTAAAGCTAAGGGCACAACCCGCCGTACGTGAAAATACTCGCGTAACTAGGCGAACGTGGCCTCGGAAAAAAAAGTACGGATGAATTGCACGTACGGTGGGTTGTGCCTTTAGCTTAAAGGTTAGACCATGTTGATTTGATTATATGGATGACATCCTCTGGGAACTCTAAAACTGATTCGAGCGAGCGAATAAAAAAGTTGCATTCAGTATGAAAGTGGTCTGGAAGGTTGAACATATGACTAAAAACACATAGCCTTTAGCCAAGGAGCTTTTATATCAGATATAAAAGCTCCTTGCTTTAGCTAAAGGCCCACTCTCACTGTACTTTCCAAGC
>NC_049985.1:24801325-24811494 GCF_000003815.2 Branchiostoma floridae
ACTCAACCTCTGCTTGGAGAGTACTCTCACTGCACTTGCGTCCAGCTTGCGTTACAGCGGGGTTCGAAAGATACGAATTTCAGATATAAGAATTTTCTTATTTTTTGTGTATTTCGTCTTCTAAGTCATATTCTTATGTATTGCGCAATGTCTAAATAATAAAAAAATTGTAGATTCGTTGTTGTAAAAATTGTTGGGTTGCCATTGTCTGCACGGAAATATATCAATATGCTAGTCAGCGAAATGTGATGTTACTAAAAAGATGACGTTACAATATAATACATCTCCATTATAGAGACAATTTGGTAGCAAAACCATTAGTAGAACAAAGCAATGACTCCTCAAGGGATCGATATCGTTGTGTAATTTTACAACTTTTTTGTACTATTTACAGTGTGTTTGAAAATTTTATTTTGTTTTGAAAACGGCCGGAAATTGATCAAATCAACATGGCCTAGCTACAAACAGGAGAAAAGTCTTGATAGGCGGTATTTGATTGTCGATATTTTCATGATTCTTATCTAATATTTCAGATGAAATTGCTATTCCTCTTCGTCATGACTGTCATCGTACTGGAGCAGTCAACGTTGTCTGCTAAAAGAGGCAGAGTATGGGTGGCAAAAAAAGGCAAAAGTGGCAGAGGTTGGTTCAGCGACGCCGTCAATGTTGTCACATTCGGTGCATTTTCGAGGCGCCGCTCGAGTGGTGGAGGAGGCTATGCCCCAAGCTGTACCCCAGTTGACTGCAAATGGGGTCCTTTTAAGGAAGAGGGTAGCTGCAGCTCACGATGTGGTGCCATGTAAGCCATTTTTTTTACCCAATTCTCTTTTTTTCTGTCAGTTCATCCTTCTGTTCTTCTAAGTCCCTCTTTTAAGGTTTCACTAATATACATTATCCTTTCTCGTTACGACTCAACCAGCTTTTTGAAACATTTTGTATTTATCTTTGTTTTTTACAGCTGCAAATATAGCTACAGAATACTTTTGATAAGGCCATGTTGATTTGATGATGTGAATGATATCCGTGTGCGCATCAATTTTCGGCCGTTTAGATTGCAAAAAAATATCGAAAAACATACTATACTAATGTCATTTACTAACACATTGTATTTCATAGCGTTTGCTTTTTTACCTCCATGAAAAAATGGAGGTATAGTTTTGGGTGTGTCTGTCTGTGTGTGTGTCTGTGTGTGTGTCTGTTTGTGTTTCCAGATGTTTGTGGACATCATAACTTGAGAACTTCTTGATGGACTACGATGATATTTGGTATGTAAGTAGGGGTTGGGAAGACGAAGGTCAAGGTCAATTTCGGGCCCCCTGGTGTGTGACCTTGATACTGCAGCGCAACGTCCGGTTTTGCTATCTCGGTGTTCTGAACTTGCTATGGTCACGATTTTTGAGTATTAGATAGCTCTTGTGCTCAGGAAAAAAGGACATAAGTTTGGGCCTCCTAGCGTCTAGTTTTGGGATAGCAGGGGCATTTTTGTCAAAAGCTTCTGACGAGAGAACTCAAGAAGGGAACAACGGATTTTCATGATTTTTGGTATGTAGGTACCTTAGACAATGTTGTACAAGATAAGATACTAATTATGCAAAATAGGAGTACTTTTGCATAATTAATGAGAGTATTGTGACATTTGGATGGTAGATAGCTTTTAGCGCCATGACAAAGTGGGGCAAGTTTCAGTCCCCTAATATTCAATTGTGGAACTGCAGGGGCGTTTTTGTCAAGACACTCCAAAGAGGATAACTGCAGAAAGGAACGGCGGATTGCCTGCATTTTAGGTATGCAGGTAGCTTAGGCGAAGATGTTCATAATGATATACATTTTATGCAAATAAGGACTTAATTTGCATAATTAATGGGGAAATTGTATAATTCCATTGTTTGAAATAACTGGACTTCGATAAATGTAACACTCAATTGTTATTTATAATTGGTGGAACATATGCAGATATCAAATATGCAAATGAGAAAAATTGCAAAACAACTTAATGATTAATGATCTGAATTGGGAATTTTACTTGTGACATGTGTAGTGTACGTTATTCAATGATGAACAACACTATGCATAAATCATGTTGATGTTAAGTCATTTGCATGAAATTAACAAAAGCTCTAAATATTCATGGGGGTATGAGGTCGCCGAACTCTAGTTAGCTTTTGGTTTATGATATTTGCTATGTGGGCACCTTTAATGTTTACAAATTTCGGTACACGCAATTTCGGTTGACTCAAGTAAGCAAACGACATGTTTCGACGACTAAATGCCTGTAAACAAAAACAGAGAGAGTTTTTTTTTAAATCTTGATACCTTCAGGGGTCAACAGCTAGAAGTGCGGGAGGTATCTCAGCACCAAAGTTGTGACGGTGCGCCGTGTGAGGGTTCGGCCTTCAGACACACCGTGTGCCGACCGGACCCGATGTGCTACAACGGTGGCAGCTGGGATGGAACAGTCTGCAGATGTCCACAAGGATTCAAAGACAACTGCTGTGAAAACAGTTCGTATCAATGATTACTTTCTATGGGTTAAATTTATAACACAAACATATTTTATATCTATAAGTGCAAACAAATGAAAACTCGCTACAAATTTGGTAACGTCGGAAAAATGCTATAACATACAATGAAAGGATTTGAATATTAAATTGTAGAATGTAGGACATCATGCTACATTTGCTTACAATAAAGTTATATAGTATGCTTACACTGAAAAATGCATCTTTTCATTTTTCTTGTTTATTCTTTTTATGAAATTTTAGAAAACAAACCAAAACTTTGGTAGTACATATTGTTTTGTTTTGTTTCGTTTGATTCAGATTCAGATTCCATTAGTAACTGATATGTCACTATTATTACTGGAGTCCGGGTGATTTGTACAGAATCATCAATTCTAGAGGGAAGGATTTGCACCATCGCACATCACACCATCGCACGTGTGGGAGTTCTTGAACGTGCGTGGAGTGTGGCTCTCCCCAAACACCGAACCTCCATTTAACGTCATATCCGCAGGGACGGCCCTAGCCGAAGCTAGGTACTCATTTTCACCTGAGTAAGAGCAATGTAGATCAACTTTAATAGTATTCGATCCTTTCTTTCAGCTGTGCTCTGTCCCCAACTGGATTCTCCGCGGCATGGTAGCTTGTCTCCACCGTCTGCAGTTAGTCAGGGCACCTCCGTCACGTACACGTGCGGGCCAGGTTACGTGTTAAAAGGTGACCGCGTTCGGACTTGCAACAACGGCCTTTGGACCGGAAGTACCCCGTACTGTGAACGTGAGTATCTTTTCCCGTTAACAATACGTATGTGAGAGTTGTTATTATAGCGAACCGGTTGATTTTACAATAGATCCATGGTAACAAATTGATTAATAAAACTTTAAAAATATTTAGCCCGTTCCATTTTTTTCAGTGTACTTCAGCGGTAGAAAGAGACAGGTTAAATATGTAGGTTAAGGGACCTGCAATACATGTAGCAGATGCAGCAGGCCGAATGAGTCGTCTGCTTACCCCCTCTTATCCAGTGCTGTTCCCTGGAGGAATGCCTATCAGTTGTAAGTGAACTCCGTTGATATGTTTGTCAACTTGAAGGAGAACTTGCATGGCCACGGTCCTACGATTGGTGTACGCACACTCACTCACTCACTCACTAGTGAAAGCTGTGGCAACCTACCTTTGGCACCTTTAGAAGTGAAATGCGCATTGAAGTTATTGGTAATGTTTCTTCAATTCTGTTTAGAAACATTTTCAGTGTGTATGGTTCAGATATTTTGCTTCTAAGATATTATCCACATGTACAGCACATTTTAGATAGCGCCGATGCTGGTCACCACAGCTTCTCACTCTCTTAATCCCAGTGCCTGTTTTCTTGCTCCTTCCCAGGAATACCCCAATGCTTCCAAATTACTCATGACTTTTTCTTCCAGACCATTTGCTGCCCTTCCCTCTTCCCTTTTCCAATGTGGAAACCAGTTCAGATGCACCCGAGGGAGGCGTGTCGTTGTCATCATCATTCTAAGAAGTTTGAAATATTGTAACTAATCTGGGTTTGTTTATTTCTAACGCATCGTGTATTCATTAAGTGCTTGGCATAGGTTATAGCAGGACGGAAAGATGTCAAATACGGTTTGTCAAATACTGACTTTTAGACATGGCTTAGCCTTGAATTGGCAGCTTTGTTTGCTTATGCGGACTGTATTACAACGACAACTTTGAAATTCAAGTCATTATGATTGTAAATTATTTGTGTAAAGTGTTTAAGTTACTTTGTATTAATCAATTACTGTAAATGCATTTAAGTTCGCGGGGATTTGATTTCGCGGTATAGGGAAAAATGACTTTTCGCGGTGGTTTTAAGTTCGCGGTAACACCATAGACTGCAGTCAAATACCATAATAGAAAAATGTTCGCGGTGGTTTTAAGTTCGCAGTGAAGTGGACACCGCGAAAACTCGAACATTAATCCACCGCGAACATTTCTGCATTCACAGTATTTTATTTATTTATTTTCCCGTGAAATCCCCCCTCCACTGGTCTTCTAGGAAGAGCGGCTAAGACCGACAGGGCTATTCCAGTCAAAATAAAGGGTATTGATTGATTGATTGATTGATTGATTGATTGTTTTCTTTTGTCTACAGGTTCCTCTTGCCCTGCATTGAGCTCATTGGACAACGGCGTTCTGTATGGAGGAACGTTGTACGGAGACACACTCCATGTCGTCTGTAATCCCGGACACGAGATCGACCAAACCCGAGGAAACGACATGTACAAATCATCCATGTACACGGTTGGTCAGAGAAACTCTACCTCCAAGGCCGCGCGGGCTGCAACATCTTTTGCCCTCACGTGCCAGGCAGACAGTACATGGGATAGCAGTCAGCCGTCATGCAAAGGTACATATCCAAGATACAAGTCATATAACAAACATGTTGCATATCTATATGTTCATATATAAACATATATTGATAATGTATATTACTGCAGTGACGAAAGTTTTGACTTGATATGAAAATTTGAGTTGCAAAATATAATTAAATCTATGTCCTTTTTTGATATCTAATCTAATCTATCAAAATCATATCTAGTTGCTTACGTAACCACTATTCTGGTGTTCTTAAGTTCTTTTCACATAGCTTGAGGGGAAAGAGACAGACAGTCCACTGGAACAGCTTAGTCAGAATATTTACACAAGTAACAGTATTAAAGGAAAGCTAAGCAATATCAGATTGTTAAAAGTGTAAATAATCAATTTTGGCAATTTGTACAATATTGACATCTAATGCACTATTTTAACACATTTACATCATTATTTCATAAATTGAGCCATTATAAATGGCGCAGAAACAAGTTGTACGGGGATTCTTTATCAAGGCCTAATTTTTTTTTTTTTTTGGGGGGGGGGGTCCAATAATAAGGAATATCCTCGTGCGACTTGTCTGTAGGCCGTTTTTTAGTCAAATGACAAAATAATTATGTAAATGTGGGAATACAGTGTGGTAGATGTCAATATTACATAGATTGCCTTAACCAGAATATGTCCACTTTAATCGCTGTAAAATTGCTTAGGTTGCCTTTACCATTTATGATCTATGTTTTCCACAGCTACACAGTGCTCCCCATTGGACCTTCCGAGCAATGGTACTTTGTCAGGGGGGAACAGTTACCTCGACACTGTGACCTTCCTTTGTGATGCTGGGTACGAGATCAGGGGTAGCCACACACGCACCTGCATGGCAGACGGCACGTGGTCAGGGATTCAAGCTACTTGTGTCTGTGAGTAAATTGTGTCTGATTTGAGCATAAATGTCTCAAACAACAATTAAAACAGCCTCCTACGGCGAAACCGCCTGTCTGGATGTACCCTACTTTCTCAATCGTCACCCTTAGTTCCTGACCGCCCTGCTCATAAATATTAATGACCTTACCATTATATATGCGAAACCCCTTTTGAAAACTTAAAGGCCTATTCTCTGATTGGATGACAGCTGGTTTTGGGGACGTCTACCGGAAAGCAGTGCAAGTAATATAGAATGAAATTGTTCTCAGTTGCGCCCGACGAATTTTTTATGAATACATATATTAGTATATATTTTACTCAATATAGCATGCGATACGTATTTATCATTTACAGTGAAACAGTGCGCTTGTCTGGAGGCCCCTCCCTTTGGCAGTATTGCTGGGCCAGTCGGCTGTTATGTAAGTGACACCGTAACGTTCTCTTGCGACCCTGGGTACGAACTGCAGGGCAGCGCCTTCCGGTCATGTCAAACAACCCAACAGTGGACGGGATCACAGCCTTTCTGTGTCAGTAAGTAGTCCACTTCTAACTACATGTAGTCCACGATAAGTACGCACTAGGGGTAGTACCAGACGGGCATTCTCCTACGCAAAGGCGAAACAGAGTCGTCAGAGGGACTCCACCTGTTTTCACCTCTGCTTGCCTGAGGTTAATATATGGGTACCGGGGGCGTCGCCACAAACCAGCTGCCAGCCAATCAGAGAACAGGCGATGAGAGAGCTTTCAACAGGCTAAAGCTGTCCCGCAATGGCCGCTGGGAAGCTATCAGCCAATCATGTTACGTATTACCATGGCTTTGTTTGCTCACCATGCCGACGCCCGATCCCCAACGGCTGACTGCCCATATAAGAGTAAGCTCATTAATATTCATAAGCAAGGCACCCCTAATAACCGAATACTGTGGCTGAGTTGTCAGGGGTGATATCATAGGCTTTGCCGTGATTGTCAACCCTGAGTGTGAGGATATCATAGGCTTTGCCATGTCAACCCTGAGTGTGAGGATGCCGACGGGAGACCTGGCGTATTCCCGTCTTGTAGCCAGCGAAAGGGTATTTTACCCCGTAAGGGACGGTATCCCTCAGTCGTGTGTAAACATGTGCGAACATGTGTGATCACGTCGACCGATGATGATGATGATGATGATGATGATAATGATGATGATGATGGTGGTGGTGGTACCGGTACAAAACCTTTTTTTCTTGTTGGACAGGTCCTGAAAAAACCCAGTGGACGGGATGTTGGGCCGATTAAAAAATGAACAGATTATACCGGCACTACGGTGGCAGGCGTTCACGTGTATTTTTAGGCTTATTGGTTCAAGAAACTGTCACTTTATTGTTAATGTTCACAGAGATACAGTGCCCACCACTCAACGCTCCAGCCAACGGAATGAAGTTCGGCGGAAATGAGTACCTGGAGACAGTTACCTTCGCTTGTACCACAGGGTATGAGATCGTAGGTACCAGCACTTTGGTATGCCAGGCCGACCAAACGTGGAGCGACACAGTACCAACGTGTGTCCGTGAGTTAAGCTTAAATTTTCCTTTGTAATAAGAATATCCAGGTGTTGCAATATTTTTCCTATCATGTTGTTATGGGCAAACATCCCAATATACCATCATAATAGCGGGAAGGTTTGTCTGAGTTGACAAATTATGAAAAATCTAATTCTCCAAGTCAGTAATTAGACTTACTGGAATTTTCAAGTTTCTGACCAATGAAATTTATTCACGTGTGACATCATCAGTGGGTCGTAATTTGTTGGAAGGTCCAGTTCGGGGGGGGGGGGGGTCAATTGCAACTTTTAAGAACTTTGATTCATTGCTGACGGCACGCGTGAAGAGTGAAAGGTTGAGTGAATCAGTAGAAAATTCTGGTTAGTTTATCTTTCGAGTTGGAAAACAGTTTAATCTTATAGCATCGAATAAAGAAACTCATATAAAAATAGAAACAAAATTGGAGGGACATGAACTTCTTTCCGTTGTGAAAAACGGACAGCACTGGAGATTGAACTCCATCTGGCAAAAAGAGGACGGATGAAGATGATAATAATGATGAGCATTGAATAATGACAATGAATCTTTAGTTTCATGTTCTTGCATGCTCTTGTAAATGCAGTAGTTACATAAAACGTTTCTGTGAAGAACCTTTACAGTGTCAGTAGGAGAGACAAAACAACTAAGGCTATGCTACACAATAAGTGCATCTATCGTTTACAAAATAGTCAAATATGTAATGCTATACTATTCTACAATTTACATGTCTCTTTCCTCTTCTTGAAACAAGTGATAATGAAGAGTTTTTGTAGTACAATGTTGATTTTATTATGTATACAAATAGTTCATCTTTTACTAGTATACACATGCCCCTATGGTCTTATAGAATCATGGCTTATGTGATAGGTTCTCAGTGCCCCATACTACAAGCCCCGGCTAACGGTGACGTCACGGGAAGTAATGAATACGGAAGCACCGCTACCTTTAACTGTGAGGTGGGGTATCGGCTGGAGGGCAGCGCTACAAGGACATGCATGGCGAGCAAGACATGGAGCGGGATAGAGACGTCATGTGTCTGTAGGTTACGCTGATTTGCATACCATCTGTTAAGCTAAGGGCACAACCCGCCGTACGTGCGATTTGTCCGTACGTTTTTTTTTGGGGGGGGGGGGGAGGCCACGTCCGCCGCTTTTTTCTGAAAACGTTCAGGCTGTACAGGGCAGGCGCGTCGCCCGTACTGGCACGTACGGGGGGCGAATTCGGGAGCTAGCTCGATGGCACGCAAAGTTTTGCCTGCACTTAAAGTTCTACGGCGTGTCTGCGTGCTCCAAAATCCGTCAGAGTCCCTACGAGTTCGTACGGAGGTGGTATTTACCACTTGCGGGTCCCCAAAGATTGCCCACGTTTTGGCACGTAGACAGCACGTATTTGTACGGCGGGTTGTGCCCTTAGCTTTAGTATCGGCACAAAAGAATTGGATTATTAACTTTGTTTGATGTTCTGTATACCAAATTGACGTAAAATGATTGATTGATTGAATCGTTGCCATCCACGCCCGTACAAACAGATAAAGATACAGATACGAATGCAAGGAAATTTCGGCACGTATTCGTGACTCACGTGTGCTTTTATAAACACTATAGGAAATGTATTGAAGTAGCGAGCGCTTATATTTTAATGCAATGAAAATATTTTGAGTGCCATGTGATGATTATCTTACTGCGTTAGTAAGAAATTTAGAACTTTTAACTCTGTTCAAGTGAAAACCTGCCCACCACTTCACGCCCCTGACCATGGCTCAGTGAGTGGAGGCAACAGTTACGGCGACGTGGTGACGTACTCCTGTGAGACCGGGTACGACATGTTAGGCACGCCTTCTAGAACCTGTCAGGACAGCCAACAGTGGAGCGGCAACCAGCCTTACTGTTTGAGTAAGTCTTATTTTTTTACTGGAAATCTCAGTGCCATAGCACGCCTAAGTAAGAATTACCTTTTTAGGACGCCATCCTCAATTACAAGAATCTGAATATTTGCAAATGCACAAAGAGCAAGCGCTTTACGAATACAGTATCAGTATAAAAGAGCGAACAAATGCAACCGCAAAACATTCGAATATTCTAAGATAAACAAAAGTACCCTCTGCGTGGATGGTTGTTAAATGCCTAGTTTGTTTATCTTTTTTCTGACATATACATGCCACATCATCGATTTTTTTCCTTAAAACGGTCATCTGCAAGCAGTGGCGTTTTTTGACATTTGATTGATCTATACTACATCTCAGAGAGAGCCCGTCCTTCTACGCAGGGACATCCATCAGCGAAACCGCCTGTCCGGACGATCCTGCTTCTTCAGCCGTCACTCTTATACTTCCTGGAGACCCCCCACCACCCCCACCCCCCCAACCAGCTGTCAGCCAATCAGAGAATACACCTTTCAGTTTTCAAAAGAGGTCTCGCATGTATAAGGATAAGCTCATTAATATTTATAAGCAGGGCGGTCAGGAACTAAGAGTGACGGTTGAGAAAGCAGGGTACATCCAGGCAGGCGGGTTTGCCGTTGGATGTCCCAGCGTAGGAGGATTAGAGAGCCAAACTACACATTGTTCCATTCTGCAGAGGTCCACTGTAACACTCTGAACCCACCGACCGCCGGTTCCATTTTGGGCGGCAATGAGTACGGAGAGAGTGTCCAGTTCAGCTGTTGGTTGGGCCACACACTGACCGGCAACAGAAACAGGACATGTCAGGAGGACGGGCTATGGAGTGGACAACAGCCCTCCTGTGTAGGTAAGACTAAGAAAACAACCTCTTTATTAGACTAGTCAAACTATAATTTCCCACACAAAAATTAGACTCACCCAAATTTTGGACTGAACAGC
>NC_049985.1:24811594-24820342 GCF_000003815.2 Branchiostoma floridae
TGTGTGCGTGTGTGCGTGTATAAACCAATAACATATTTTATAGGACGTTCGTGCCCAAAGCTGATGCCACCATTGAACGGAAATATAACCGGAAACAGTTTGTATGGCGATGTGGTCGCTATCACATGTGGCCCTGGATACGAGCTGAGGGGCAGCTCTACACGAGCATGCCAGGCTAATCAACAATGGAACGGAACCAGCCCAACATGCGAAAGTACGTGACAAAATTTTTGATCAGTTTATTTCACTACTAGCATCTCAAATATATGTATATGTTATTGTACCAGATCTAGTAGCAAATGACCCGTACTTAGAGTAAAAAAAGAGACAGTATTTGTATTCATTCACATACTATATTCATCATAATTAACCAACGAACACGCCAAAATGTAGTTCCAATTTGACCCTGTGGCCTGTAACATAAAATTGTTTTAACTTAGCGCATTGGACGCCAAAATGTTAAACATAAGTCTCGTTACCTCCAGGAAAGAAGTTCATTTCCGATTGGGGTATTGCGTTCGGGTATGTGTGCTCGCATCTTTAAGGCCATGTTGATTTGATTATATGGATGACATCCGCGCTCGCAGCAATTTTCGGCCGTTTTCAAAAAAAGTTTTGACCAATCAGTAAATTGTGTAAAGCAGCTGTAAAATGAGCACATATATGCCACAGATTGAAAAAAAAGGATCATAACACATATAACTTATGCCATAGAATCTTAAGTCAAAGAATAGGATGTGAAAGGACAGAAAGAAAAAATCTATTGTTGGTTGTGGTAGGTACCAGTACAGAAAATCCAGGTATAGGTCCCGTTCAGGTCCAGAGGATCATTTCCAGGCCAGGACCTGAACCTGGATCTGATTGTCTGTAGAAACTTGAGAATTGGCAGTACTCAAAACAATGGTAATTGGTCAATTTTGCTACAAAGGAATCTGTTTGGTGGATTATCCGACTCCCACTGGCATTTTAAAACCCCATCTCCATGTAATCAAGGCTAACTTCGTGTAATCAAGGCTAAAAAGGGAAACTGTGAGAATTCACATGGGCATGCATGCGAGCTTTTTTGCTAATCATTTTTTTGCAAACCCTTTGCCAGGGGTGCAGTGCCCTACCCTGAGTGCCATATCGGACGGTCAGATGAGTGGAGACAACTTCTTTGGTGACCGCACAACGTTCGTCTGTAACACCGGGTACGAGTTGAGTGGGAGTCCGTCCCGGACCTGTGAAGCTGATGGGAGCTGGACAGGAACACAGGCGGTCTGTAACAGTAAGTAAAATATCTCCAAGTCACGTGCTCAGAGTAACTGAATCATCACTCCTGACGAAGGTCGACGGATGTGCGACCGAAAATTCGAGGTGAGCAAATTTTGTGTTGTATGACAGTTGAAAAACTTCAATAAAGGTCAACAGTGAATCTGACAGGCTAACTATAGAATACAAAGGAATTTATACGACGCGGATTCATATCTGGAAAGTAGGATAATGTAATAATCCAGATTAATATAATTTGACACTGAATGAATGACATCATCTGATCACTTCAACGTTTATGCATCTCAATCACTTCTCCTCCTGTCTAAAGGTGCACTCGCACTGCACTTGCGTCACGCTTGCGTCACTGCGGGGTTCGAAAGATACTCAACGAATTTCAGAGATAAAGAAGGAATTTTCTTACTTTTTGTGTATTTTGTCGTCTTTTAAGTCATACCTTTACGTATTCTGCAATATCTGAATTATAAAAAATCGGAGAGAAAAAACAAAACAGTGACGCAGTGAACGAACCCCGCAGTGACGCAAGCTTGACGCAAGTGCGTTGAGAGCGCACCTTAAAACAGTCATTCAATCAAAATTCATGGGTGTTGCTTTGACAGGGAAGCAGTGCCCGGATTTGTCCCATCCCTTGCATGGTAATGTGACTGGTCAGACGTTCTATGGCGACACCGCCATCTATACCTGCAGTGATGGGTACGAGCTAACGGGCATCACGGCAAGAATATGTCAGGCAGACCAGCAGTGGAGCGGCACAGAGCCAGTATGTCAAAGTAAGGAACAACCTGAAAAAAATACTCTTTTCACACAACCATGGTTTATTCTTACCGACGTTTCGGTGACCGTCTGTTGTCTTCGTCAGGGCAATTCTGACTGGTTCACATTGTACTGCAGGACAGATGTCGCTGCTCACAGTTCAGATGCGGTCACAAAGCGCAAAGCATCCACACATGCACTGTCAGCCCCATACAAACCATTTACAAGGCGGTCCCAAACGCAAATGAGTGTGAAAGATCCATAACAGTTGTCAATCAAGAAAGAAATGTCGGTAAGAATAAACCAATGGTTGTGCAAAAAGAGTCTCTTTATTCAGTGACGTACCAACCTGATGAAACTATTCACGGAGATAAGAAACAATCTGTATTACTTTCATATACCCTAAACGTATGATTGGCGTAGTAAACGAAGAATACTAGTAATCCAATGGGTTGAAATCGAAATTACGAAGGCAAAATAATGTATTGCATAACCATGCTCAACTGTGGCTACTCCCATTGCTATTGATAGAGTATAATTAGTAAAGCTACGCTACTCCTTTTCTATAGACTTCATTTATATAGTCTAGATCTAATAATGATATGTGTTAACAAATCTACGGGGGTTTCCATCAAAGCGCAGTAATATGACTAGATAACATATTGCGTATATCTTTAAAAGTGTGTATATTTATAAAAGATTGCGAATAACTTTGCGCAATGAGCATAAAGTGTACTTCTTCGTTATGACAAATAATACATAATTTATCATTATAGATTTGCCATTTATGAAGCATAGGGTACAAAACCTTACATCCTCCTACGCAGGGACATCCAACAGCGTAACCGCCTGTCTAACTGTACCCTGCTTTCTTAACCGTCACTCTTAGTTCCTGACCGCCCTGCTTATAAATATTAATGAGCACATCCTTATATAGGCGAGATCTCTTTTGAAAACTGAAAGGCCTATTCTCTGATTGGCTGACAGTCGGTTTGTGTCGACGCCCACAGGAACTTAGAGTGACGGTTGAGAAAGCAAGGTCCATCCAGACAGGCGGTTTCGCCGTTGGATGCCCCTGAGTAGGAGGATGGAACCTTAATGATGTATATTTTTTCTTTAGGAATGAAGTGCCCGATGTTTGACCCCCCACCGAACGGTGGTGTCAACGGGACCAACTACTACGGTGACACTATCGTGTTTGACTGTGACGTCGGTTATGAACTGGTCGGTAGTCAGCAACGGACCTGTCAGAGCAGTCAGCAATGGTCGGGAGTACAACCGTACTGTGATCGTGAGTTTTCTTCGATCACAAATTACAATCAAATTTGTCCGTCCCTCTCCGTTTTCAAAAAACGTATGAGAAGCAACCTCAGAGAGAAACCAAATATTTACTCCTGATTTTGTTTTTTCCTTTTCTTGAATATGTTATGTTCAGTTATTACTTGGATAATCCTATGGAATTTCAGTATTATGTAATCTTGTACTTAAGTGCTACTTTCACCTGATTGTCTGCATCCTTTGCTTCGATTTTTTTTCCTTTGTTATCTGCTAACAGATAATTCTATAATTTCGATTTATTTTTTTTATGATATGTAAATCATGTTTACTTTTGATCATTTGCAGCGTTATGACTTTCTTTGTGTATCAATTGTTGCTACTGTAAATTCCTTGTTGTTGTTAAGCTTTGATTATGCATATTATGTTTCTTAATTATTCAAATTATCCACATTATGTTTCATTACTATCTAGTTATTGAGGGGAGTCGTGAAAAGCTGCACAGGCTTTTGTCACTCTCTGTACGTTTTTTCAGTCTGTATTTGTTTTTATTTGCTGTGTATGTGCCAAAATAGCTATAGATAAAGCAAATCAATGTTATGGTTTCTTCAGGAGAGCAGTGCCCACAGCTGACGGTTCCTGCCCACGGATCAGCAAACGGCGGGATCTACTACGGCGACACGGCTGCGTATTCGTGTGACCCCGGGTACGAGCTCGTGGGAAGCTCCGTAAGAACGTGCCAGGCGGACGGACAATGGGGAGGCATGCAGCCGACATGTAACAGTAAGATACATCATACCATAATGTATAACAAATGTTTTCAGGACATATAGTAGTAAGATACATTATAACATAATGCATAGCCAATGTTTTCAGGAAATGTAGTAGTAAGATATTGCCATGCGGAATGTTGTTAAATTCGCCGAAAAACGCTTGCTCTCTGACGTTCAAGGCACGCGTGACCTCCCCTTCCGCCCAAATGACCTTGTCGAGAACACCAAATCCTCAGAAAAACTACGATTTCAAACCAGGCACAGGGTGACATACGGACGCTGTATGGTCGCAATAGGCAGTGTTTCTGTGTCTACGGGGCGGGAAATGCTGTGGCCGTGGCCGCATTGTGAGCTATAGACTTTTTCTTAATGCTTAGGTCAATGGCAAACGTCCTAGGGACCAGCATAAAGTGATCACAATGGCCAGGCTTGACTGTACATAAAAAAAGAAAATTTAATGTTGATACTTTCTGCCGAATTTAAAGAGGTGTACCGGATTATTACATTTACGTACTTTCTGATGAAATCTCCTAACCTCGGTCTCGCATAACACATTTCATGTCTTTTTCTACCAGAAATGCAGTGTTTGCCCTTGCAGGCTCCAGCAAATGGTAGCATTACAGGGGGACACTTTTACGGTGACCATGTTATCTACTCTTGTGACTCTGGGTTCGACCTTGTCGGAACACCTATAAGAATCTGCGAGGCCGACCAGCAGTGGAGTGGGACACAACCAAGCTGTACAAGTAAGGACTCTTTACTTCACACGGTGATCGCTAAAGGTGGTATCTCAATCCACTTGGGGTACCGGTGCGGTACTGCGGGGTTCGTTCACTGCGGCACTGTTGTGTTTTTTCGCCGATTTTTTATAATCTAGATTTTGCGTAATATACGTAAAATAATGACTTAGAAGACAACAAAATAAATAAAACGTAAGAAAATTATTTCTTTATCACTGAAATTCGTTGATCTTTCGAACCCCGCAGTGCCGCACCGGTGCTTCAAGTGCAGTCAGATACCACCTTTACTGACTGTATAGTGACTAAATCTGTATGCATATGATCATTAATGCCATAATGACATATGATTTAAAAGCATGATTGAAAACACAACAAACCAAATATATATATATATATATATATATATATATATATATATATATATATATATAATTATACATATTGTTTCTATTGTCATGATCACATGGATTTGTACAGTTGTTTTATATACATATTGTTACTTTTGTCATGATCACATGGATTTGTACAGTTGTTTTTATCACACGGAATCATTTTAAATCCTAAAAGTTTGAATTAAGAATTATATTTGTATCATAATTTGAATATGTATATATAAACAAATGTACAAATCCATGTGATCATGACAATAGTAACGTTATATACATTATATCACCTCATGTTAACTAGTTAGGTGTCTAGCCTAATCCTCTTCGCTCCCGGTGGAGCAGTAGGCACTGACGAACTTCCTGCAGTCCTTCCGACCTTGGGCCATAAATCTGATCTCATGCCAGGTCTTTCGTGCTGCCTTCATCTCCCTTCAACAGTTCTTCTCCAGGTCCCTAAAGGCCTGCCTCTGTTTCGCTTCCCTTGAGGAGTCCATTTGAGGGCGACATAAGGGTGTCTGTTTTTGTGCATACGCAGAATGTGTCCCAGCCATTTCCAGCGTCTGCGTTTTATCTCCTCTACGATGTTGCATCCTCCTATGCAGGGACATCCAACAGCGAAACCGCCTGTGGATGTACCCAACTTTCTCAACCGTCATTCTTAGTTCCTGCGGACGCCCCCCCCCCCCAGCTGTCATCCAAGCAGAGAATTGTCCTTTCGGGTTTCAAAAGGGGTCTCCCATATAAGGTAAGCTCATTAATATGTATAAGCATGGCGGTCAGGAACTTGGGGTGACGGTTGAGAAAGCAGGGTACATCCACAGGCGGTTTCGCTGTTGGATGTACAGGCTGAGTAGGAGGATGCGATGTTGGGAATACTAATTAACTGTACTTCTCAGAAAAGCAGTGCAGCTTGCTGTTACCGCCCGCACATGGCTCCTTCACTGGCACCGGGGTCTACACTTTCGGAGAAATGGCGACGTTCACTTGTGATCCGGGATACGAGATCCAAGGAAGCGGGACCAGGGTATGTGAAGCGACCGGTCAGTGGAGTGGAAATCCCGCTCAATGCCTGAGTACGTATTTCTGCTGTTTTTTTGTTTGGCCATTTCAAGGCATTGTACCATGCAGTATTCCGTCTATCTCAATGACATACGCCTTACACTCAAACACGAGTATAGAAGTGTTAGACAAGCACAATCTTATTACGATCGATATTTATGAAAAATTAATATATAAACGCTAAAAAGCTAGGCCAAACAATATTGGTAATTAGAGGATAAAGATATTGATATATAGTGGCTATCAGTATCATAATTATCATCATTATAATACTTTGGAGTAGTTTTCATTAAGTCCAAATCTGCTTGTTACTTCGACTATTTGTGGACCAATTTACTATATTTTATTCCCAAATTGAGCACTTCAATTAGGACGAGAGGACAGAAGAGACTCGGGAGCTATAATACGGCTGGATACCAGGTTACATTCCCATTACATATGCGTATAAACACATGTTTTCTAGAATATATCTAATCGATTCTTGCAATTCCTTACAGAAAAATGCTGTGATCGTCCTGCGATTCAAAACGGTGACTACACGGGGACGCACTGTTACAACGACACGGTGATGCTGAGGTGTGATGCTGGTTACCGTCTGCTGGGGTCCTCGAGTCTGAGGTGCACAGAGTCAGCACAATGGAGCGCCTCTCTTCCTGTATGCGAAAGTAAGTCGTTTTTAAGTCTTAATTATCATGGATAAACTAAACTTTAACTAACCAACATTACAAATAAATTGGGATTTACCTGTGTACATCCGCGCCCACCGTCCATCGCTGAAAATTAAGAGACGGGGGGCGACACAGGTTATCTGGCATTTACGACCCTCTGCTGCAGTCACGTGTCTCCGACGTCACGTTCCGAAAGCTTAGTAACAGTAGACGGGTCAATTCCGTTGATAACTAAAGGCTGACGGGGTCGGCCGAAAATTTAATTTGGGGCCGAAAAGTCCCGAACTATTTACAGTGTTGGTTAGTTAAAGTCTATTTTAGTTGAGCTGTACTGAAATGTTGATATCTATCGTATTTTCTTACCGAAAACGATTTCTATTATTGATAAGCGAGATAGAGACATGAAATGGATGTAACAATATCTATATAACAAATGTTTTGATTAAGCTTGAAATTGCTTGCACAGTTTGTTATAATAATCATCTAAAATACCAATTATACAACAAATTCTATACATAATTCAATACCTTCTACAAGTTAGAATAGAAGTTGTGCAAATAAGAAACCTAACAACGGCGTCATCAAAGAGTCTCTCGGCAGGATAAAACTTTTTTCCAGCAAAAGAAAACTGAACTCGCCAAATGTGAATACACTGGCAGCTTTCTCGGCATGGTTGAATAGTCGGGTGCTCAGCACACGTCTTTGACAGACATATTAAAGCTTTTACTCGAATGTAAGTTCATCTGTGACGGTAGTCAACATTATGTTACAATTTAAGACTTTATATCCGTACACAAAATTAAGCGCTTACAAACAAGCTTTCGATTAGTCCTCTGATCCTTATCAAGTTGAAATGACCCTAAGCCTAAGTCAACCGAGACGAGGGCCGATACTGACTGTTAAGCACCTTTGACCCTTTGCTGACATCACACTTCCGTACCGGGAATAGCAACCTTTTATCCATGGCAGAGTAGAGGTAACAGTGGCTATATGGTAGGTAAAACTGGTGTTTTCAAACATACCTTATCTCATCGATTTGGCTTTATTATGTCTCTTGTTTTGTCTAGTGAGGGATAAAAACGGAAAACATTAGTTAGATTTTCTTCAGTCATATCATAAGTTTTTATGATGATATCAAGTAATGTGAAGACAAACCTAGGAATTGTTCAATACAAAATCCTACAAAGACTGATTACACTGCGTGTTTTGTAGCCTCTATCTCTCTCTACTTCAGGAATCTGCTGTGACAACTCGATAAGTATCCCGAATGGTTCCGTTAGTTTTCTGCCCGACAGCTGTCATGGCGGTGTGGCTGACTTCAGCTGTCAACAGGGGTTCTATCTACAGGGATCTAACCTCGCCATCTGCAATAACAGTGGGTTATGGGCGGGCCAGCTCCCATCTTGTGAAAGTATGCTACTCTGGTCATTTCTTCAAACTTATTGTACAAAGGTTATGTTGTTGTAAACGTTTGTACCGATGTGTGAAGTACAGTATCATAACTTATGAAGCTACCAATAGATTTACAATATACAATTTGCAACTTCCCTGGTACAAAGCAGAAGTTACAATTTGATAAATATAAACATAAAGGTGTGTATATTTTGCAGGCTAATATTGCTGTTACTTTATTATATTTCACTCTACAGTATGCAGAGGAATTTGTTGATTTGCGTCTCGTCTCTTCTCGTTCTTCTGTCAAATCTTAAAATGGATTCAAATTTTTTCATTTGGTATTTTGTACGGTCTAGGAGTATAGGAATTTTCTTTTACACAGCCAGTTACATTACCTGTTGACGTTTCGATGTCTGTCAGACGTCTG